>NC_068439.1:24025460-24325460 GCF_023373465.1 Oncorhynchus keta
AATAATTAATGACTGACTGCTATTGACATAAAAGATCTAGGGTCTTTAAGTAACCGCTCTATATAAACTAACTCTTCCGTGGTGCTCCAGGTTATTAACGAGTTAATTGTTGCATGGTTTAATTCAATCACGTAATCAATCAAACAAAATAGCTTGTCATCACATTAAAGAAGTCAGAGACACGACACAGTGTGTGGATTGAACAGTTGCTGGGGAGCGACGTTGAGGAGAATACAAACTATTTGGACATGTTTCATTACAGGTTTTTATATCGTTTTGATCCTATTTTCACAAGTTTGATGAATTTCCAAAACTCTTAGCACAAAACTCCAAACTGGTAACACTTAACACAGCCAGTCTTACATTCAAAAGCTTTCATTAAGCATTAATTTTGTTTGTAGACATCTTTCACCACAGAACAATTGATCTGTGAAATTAGTTTAATCACAAACACAAAATTATATTCTCAATTGAGTTACTTTAACAACCAGTTACTCCAATATAAAAAAAAAATGTAAGATACATGTTTCAAAATTGCCTTTGAATATAGTATGCTACAGTACTGTAAATTATAGTACATTACACTGATTTCACAAACTTGCACAACCCATTAAAATTGACTTAGCATTACATTTCTATCCCATGTGTGATCATTGAAGACATCTTTCACAATGTAATTAAATGAAAGAAACCACGTTTAGCAGGCACTAGTTTGCATCAAGCCTGTCTGGATTTGGACATAGGTTCTCACAAAAAAATTGCAGTAAATATCCTCATTGTTCATTCACCTGGGGAAAACCCTTCTGGCATGGCACATCCACACCTGACATACAATGAGTGTCAGTGGAGGCTGTTGAGGGGAGGATGGCTCATAATAATGGATGAAACGAAGTGATGGACTGTCATGTGTTTGCTGTATTTGATACCATTCCACCAATTACGCCCAGCCGTTACCACAAGTCCATTCTCTCCAATTAAGGTGCCACCAACCTCCTGTGCTAAATGTACAAACTATTAGGTCTCTTTCCATGGAAAAACTGACCAGGTGAAAGTTAAGATCCTTTATTGATGTCACAAGAATTATGCCTTGACATCAAATCCAATTGTATTTGTCACATGCGCAGAAGACAAGTGTAGACCTTAACGTGAAATACTTACTTACAAGCCCTTTAATCAACAATGCAGTTTTGAAAAATATTTACTAAATAGACAAAAGTTTTTTTAAATATGAGCACCAATACAATAACGAGGCTATATACATGGCTACCGATACCGAGTCGATGTGCGGGGTACAGATTAGTCAAGGTAACTGAGGTAATATGTACATGTAGGCAGGGGTAAAGTAATTATGCAAGGACAATAGATAAACAGCAAGTAGCAGCAGTGTGAAAAAAAAGAGGGGGGGGTCAATGGAAATAGTCCGGGTAGCCATTTGATTAGCAGTCTTACGGCTTGGCGGTAGAAGCTATTAAGAAAAACTATTGTTGGTACAGATGAACGTGGTACATTCAGGCATTTGGAAATTGCTCCCAAGGATGAACCAGACTTGTGGAGGTCAACAATTTTGTTTCTGAGGTCTTGGCAGATTTCCCCATGATGTCAAGCAAAGAGGCGCTGAGTTTGAAGGTAGGCCTTGAATTAAATCTACAGGTACACCTCCAATTGACTCAAATTATGTCAATTAGCCTATCAGAAGCTTCTAAAACCATGGCATTATTTTCTGGAATTTTCCAAGCTGTTAAAAGGCACAGTCAACTTCATGTATGTAAACTTCTGACCCACTGGAATTGTGAAACAGTGAATTACAAGTTAAATAATCTATCTGTAAACAATTGTTGGAAAAATTACTTGTCATTCAAAGTAGAAGTCATAACTGACTTGCCGAAACTATAGTTAACAAGAAATTTGTGGAGTGTTTCAAAAACTGATTTGAATGACTCCAACCTAAGTGTATGTAAACTTCTGACTTCAACTGAATGTATATAGGTAATTTCTGTTTTTGCTTTTTTAATATTTTGCCAAAAAATACTTTGCATTTTGGGGTATTCTGAGTAGATTGAGGGACTTTATTAAAAATCAATTTTAGAATAAGGCTAACAAAATGTGGAAATGGTCAAGGGGTCTGAATACTTCCGAATGCACTGTATATTATGGCATTAAATTAAATCAAATTTTATTTGTCACATGCGCCGAATACAACAGGTACCTTACAGTGAAATGCTTACTTACAAGCCCTTAACCAACAATTCCGTTTTAAGAAAATACCCTCCCCAAAAACGTAAGAGATAAGAATAACAAATAATTAAAGAGCAGCAGAAAATAACACTAATGGGGCTATATACAGGGTGTACCGGTACAGAGTCAATGTGTCAATGTGCGTGGGCACTGGTGTTGAGGTAATTATGTACATGCAGGTAGGGTTATTAGTGACTATGCATAGATAATAACAGAGAGTAGAAGCAGCGTGGAAGGGGGCAGGGGTCAATGCAAATAGTCTGGGTAGCCATTTGATTAGCTGTTCAGGAGTTAATGTTAGAGAACCCTTTGGCAATTATGTTAGCACAGCTGAAAACTGTTGTTCTGATTAAAGCTATACAACTCGCCTTCATTAAACTAGTTGAGTATCTGGAGCATAAGAATTTGTGGGTTTGATTACAGGCTCAATGAAACTCGTCAGTCTATTCTTGTTCTGACAAATGAAGGCTATTCCATGTGAGAAATTGCCAAGAAACTGAAGATCTCGTTCAACGCTGTGTACTCCGTTCACAGAACAGCGCAAACTGGCTCTAACCAGAATAGAAAGAGGAGTGGGAGGCCCCGGTGCACAACTGAGCAAGAGGACAAGTACATTAGTGTCTAGTTTGAGAAACAGACACCTCACAAGTCCTCAACTGGCAGCTTCATTAAATAGTACCCGCAAAACACCAGTCTCAACATCAACAGTGAAGAGGTGACCCCTGGAATGCTGGACTTCTAGGTAGAGTTGCAAAAAAAAGCCTCATTTTACAGATGTCTCAGTTTAGAAGCTGAAATCCTTTGCCAATTTAATATCTCCCATAGAAGTGAAGGTGTGTTTTTTGTTGATGACTAAGACAAATGGGAAACTTCTGTTCTTTAATTAAAATTGTGAAAACAATTCATGAATTATTTTTTTATAACGTAATTTCACAAAATTACGTGTGGACTGTAACAAGCACATTACAGTTTCAGTGTTTGAAAATGAATAGTACTGCTCCCTATTTGATGGTACATTCCAGTCAAAAGAAATTGAGTACCTGACTCCTCCCTATTAATCACAAATGTACTCTAATTCATTAATCTGGAGACCCATAATTGGCAACAATTAAAAATAATCAGGCCATAAATATACTATAAAACATGCTACCACGAGCGTCCATGTGGTAAACATGATAAAAAAATAAATAAGTTAGAAAAACACAGGTTAAAAAAATAAAATAGTTATCCCAAATCACCTAATAGTTAGACAACACACATTCATTTTCACCATAACACAGAAAACTCAAGCAAGAAAAAAAGTGGTTGTGTCAGTAACTATTGTGCCATCTTCGACAAGTTTGTTACTGAATGCTGTAATGCATTGTGGTTAGAGTGTTGGACTAGTAACCAGAAGGTTGCAAGTTCAAACCCCTGAGATGACAAGGTACACATCTGCCGTTCTGCCCCTGAACAGGCAGTTAACCTACTGTTCCTAGGCCGTCATTGAAAATAAGAATTTGTTCTTAACTGACTTGCCTAGTTAAATAAAGGTACATTTTTTTTTTAAATCCTAAAATTAAGTACTATTCCAGTATCTATACAAGTCCATAATCATGACTCTGGGTTTCCAACCATCTTTATCAAAGGTTCATCGTCAGAGCAGTCTTGTGACTGATTTCTCTTCTCTGCCATAGCTTCTGGTGAAGAATGAGGGGGATTTGTGACCATCTTTAACAAGAGTTAATAATCAGAGTTCTCCTCTTCCAAATAAATACACTAAAAACCTATGAGTACTGCATAATAGGTAGACACTGACAGATTCCAATGTGATTTATCAAACAGTGCAGCTCTCGACTATGTCAAAGATAATCAAAATTGGAAGGGAAATATACAATAAGTGGAATTCTTACCTGCACTTCTTTCGCCAGCGTTTCCCACATTGGCTCTATAGTAATCTTCCAAGGCTTCTTTAGTTTCACACCTCTCCAGAATAACCATCAGGGTCTTCACTGATGGATTCCTCACCATCTTCTTGATCAACAGCTCATCATCTAATCTATCATCCAAAGACCCTGATAAAGCAATACAAATCAACCGTTGCATAACAAGACTCAACCTAACCTAATCTTCTAGGGTGTATTTTGGATGGTTTTAAATCCATGCTTCGACATGTGCTGAAAAATTGTCACCTTCACTTGTGCTTTGAACAATGTTGGTGCTCCATCTGTTGACTGCTTTGTTTGTCTTTCCTGGCACACTCTTCTTCGCAGGTGTCGTGGTCTTCTTTACAGCTTTAAGAGGCTTTTTAACTAGGCTAATTAAGGGCTCGTCATCAGAATCAGAATTCACCTCTTCCTCTGACAATTCAAACAGGATAAAGGAAAAACATTAGAGACCCATCAAAAAATGATCTGTCAGCATACATACTCAGCAATATTTGTAAAAATGTGCTCTGTAGGATAAATTACCTCTGCTGGTTTTGCCTTTTCTTTGACTACAGTTGTTGCTGTTGGATTCTTTAGCAACACAGCTCTTCAGTATTGTCCTCACAGTGTCTTTAGATGGAGACCTGGTTAGATTAATCAATGGTTCATCCTCTGTGCTGTCATCGGAGGATTCTGGCCATGTAATCAGAAAACAAGACTATTGGATTAGAATCAATGATACAACTGTCAGACATATTATGAAAGTACAGAGACAAGAGATGTTGTGTGTTCTCAACTATACTCCTGTTGTGGTTTTTAAGAACTTTACTGGGTGTTTCTCTGGCTGTTGTAGGGAGTGACTTTGTTCGGGTTTGTGTCTTCAGCTTGTCTACCATCTTGATCAGTGGCACATTATCGGAGCTGTCACCTGATGAGTCTGGTTAAATAGACAATAAGATGAACAGGAAAAGCGATTTTATTCCCCGCTAAAGCCATTTAGTACATGAATCAAATCCAATTTTATTGGTATAATGCGTTGCAAACAACAGGTGTTGACTTCACAGTGCAATGCTTACTTATGAGCCCATTCCCAACAATGCAGAGTTAAACATGTAAGACAATTATTTACTAAAGAAAAGATAAATAAATAAAGGGTGTCAATGTAAATACTCCGGTTGGCCATTTTATTAACCTTTTAACAGTCTTATGGCATGGGGTAGAAGCTGTTCAGGTGCCTGTTGGTCCAAGACTTGGCGCTCCAATACTAATTGCTGTGCGGTAGCAGAGAGAACAGTCTATGGCTGGAGTCTGACAATAGTTAGAGCCTTCCTCTGACACCCCCTGGTATAGAAGTCCTGGAAGGTAGGGAGTTCGGTCCCAGTGATGTACTGGCCCGTACCCACTACTGTCAATAGTGCCTTGCAGTCGGATGCAAAGCAGTTGCCACACCAAGCAGTGATGCAGCCAGTCAAAATGCTCTCAATGGTGCAGCTGTATAACTTTTTGAGGATTGAAGGCCCATGACAAATCCTTTAAGATCGTCTATGGTTCTTAGTGATATGGACACCAAGGGAGCAAAATGATTGGAATGGTATCAAATACAGTGCCTTCAGAAAGTATTCAGACCCTTTGACTTTTTCCACAATTTGTTATGTTATGGATGAAATCAATAAAAAATCCTCAGCAATCTACACACAATACCCACACAATACCAAGCGAAAACAGGTTTTTCGAATGTTTCCAATTGTATTAAAATATATATACACCTTATTTCCATTTATTTTTCAGACCCTTTGCTATGAGACTCGACATTGAGCTCAGGTGCATCCTGTTTCCATTGATCATCCTTGATGTTTCTGCAACTTGATTGGAGTCCACCTGTGGTAAATTCAATTGATTGGACATCATTTGGAAAGGCCCACACCTGTCTATATAAGGTCCCACAGTTGACTGCATGTCAGATCAAAAAACCAAGCCATAAGGTCGAAGGAATTGTCCGTAGAGCTCAGAGACAGGACTCTGTCGAGAAACAGATCTGGGGAAGGGTACCAAAAAACGTCTACAGCATTGAAGGTCCAAGAACACAGTGGCCTCCATCATTCTTAAATGGAAGAAGTTTGGAACCACCAAGACTTTCTAGAACTGGACTGCCCAGCCCAACTGAGCAATCGGGGGAGAAGGGCTTTGGTCAGGGAGGTGACCAAGAACCCGATGGTCACTCTGACAGAGCTCCAGAGTTCCTCTGTGAAGATGGGAGAACCTTCCAGAAGGACAACCATCTCTGCCTCACTTCCCCAATCATGCTTTTATGGTTGAGAGTGGCCAGACGGAAGCCACTCCTCAGTAAAACACACATGGCACGCCGCTTGGAGTAGGTGCCAAAAGACACCTAAAGATTCTCAGATCATGAGAAACAAGATTCCCTGGTCTGATGAAACCAAGATTTAACTATTTGGCCTGAATGCCAAATGTCACATCTGGAGGAAACCTGGCACCATCCCTACAGTGAAGCATGCTGGTGGCAGCATCATGTTGTGGGGATGTTTTTCAGTGGCAGGGGCAGGGAGACTAGTCAGGATCAAGGCAAAGATGAATGGAGCAAAGTACACAGTTATTCTTGATAAAAACCTGCTCCAGAGTGCTCAGGACCTCAGACTGGGGGCGAAAGTTCACCTTCCAACAGGACAACGACTCGAAGCACACAGCCAAGACAATGCTGGAGTGGCTTTGGGACAAGTAGCTAAATGTCCTTGAGTGGCCCAGCCAGTGCCAGACTTGAAAATAGCTGTGTCGCGACCCTCCCCATCCAACCTTACAGAGCTTGAGAGGATCTGCAGAGAATGGGCGAAACTTCCCAAATACAGGTGTGCCAAGCTTGTAGCGTCACACCCAAGAGACTCGATGCTGTAAATCGCTGCCAAAGGCCCTTCAACAAAGTACTGAGTAAAGGGTCTGAATAATTATGTAAATGTCATATTCCCGGTTTTTATTTGTCATTATGGGGTATTGTGTGTAGATTGAAGACAAAACAATTTAATCAATTGTAGACTAAGGCTGTAACAAAATGTGGAAAAAGTCAAGGGGTCTGAATACTTTCCGGAGGCACTGTACATCAAACATGTGTTTGATGCCATTCCATTCGCTCCGTTCCGGCCATTATTATGAGCCGTCCTTCCTCGGCAGCTCGTCTGGTAGGATTGCGTCACTGGGCAGGTCTCAGCTGGGTTTTCCTTTTGTAATTTATGACAGTTTGCAAGCCCTGCCACATCCGACAAGCATCAGAGCCGGTGTAGTAGGATTCAAGCTTAGTCCTGTATTGACGCTTTTCTGTTTGATTGTTCGTCAGAGGGCGTAGCAAGATTTCTTATAAGTGTCTGGATTAGTGTCCTGCTCGTTGAAAGCGGCAGCTCTAGCCTTTAGCTCAGGGCGGAAGTTGCCTGTAATCCATGGCTTGTGGTTGGGATATGTACGTAAGGTCACTATGGCGACAATGTCGTCGATGCACTTATTAATGAAGCCGGTGACTGATGTGGTAAACTCCTCAATACCATCGAATGAATCTCAGAACATATTCCAGTCTGTGCTAGCAAAACTGTCCTGTAGCTTAGAAATATGGCCTTGATACAAGAATTGAGGAACTAGTCTCACCTGTGCATATGTTATGAGTGTTCTGGACGTTATTTCTGCCCTTCACATCGTTAACCTCTCTGGCTGTGTTGAAGGGTCTCTTTTTGAATGGCAACGATGTCTGTTTAACCATCTTTATCAAGGGTTCATTGTCTGAGCTGTCATAAGAGTCCTCATCCTGGATTGAACCTAGAATTACAACAAAGACCAAACAAATTGATGCCGCCTTCCATTCAGAATAGTAGTAGTGTGTGTGTATTTTACAGTATTCGGAACAGAGAGGCTTGAGAAAGGTTCTCACCTGCGATCTTGTTCTTTGTCTTCTGGATGCCATTACCTCTTTTGATATAAGTAGTCCTTTGCCCCTTTGCATGTACAGTGGCTTTTTTAGGTCTGGGAAGTCTCTCCAACTTTGTCAAGGGTTCATCATCTGAAGTGTCATCTAACCCTAATCACACAAGCAGCAAATATCAACATATTACTCGAAATAAGGTAAATTCCCTTACGAAAAAAAGAGTGCAGTATAACTGCAGTATGCTGCAAATACTGCATCCCCCAAAAAATCCACTGCAGTAGTTTTGCAGCATAACTGCAGTATATTCTACAGTTATTGCGTCCAAAATACCACAGTTAACTGCAATTACTGAACTTTTACTGCAGTTTGAAAACTGCGATCTTTTTTTGTACGGGTTACTTTATTTAATAGGTGTTTATAAAGGTTTTCATGTCACATGTTCTCTCACCTGAATCGTGTCTAGTGATATTCCGGCTATTTTTACACTGGGTCTCATTGGGCTGGTGCTTCTTGTTTATTAATGTAATCACAGGTTCATAATCGGAGGAGCTTTTATTTAAGGACTCTGACGGTACAGCTAAAAAAAAACATGTTAGATGTGAACACAAAGAATAAAACCAATATCGGTCATTGTGTAGATTCAAAAGGCATATTCACCTGTGCGTATATCCACCATATTTTCGCCCTGTAATATTATGACAATGTCGATAGCTGTTTACGCAAAGGTGTATGTGCGGAGAGACTTTCCAGGAGTAGAAAAACTGCAAGGTTAAACTGTCCTTTTGTTTACGATTGCGAGATAGCCCGCTGTCCTTTTTTGATGACGTCATGGTCCAGCGTCTGGTGGGACGTATTTATTACGCCGATTTTGTTGCAAAAACGTTTCTTAAACGGAAGCAAATAGAACGAAACGGGGAGGGACGGCTTTTGTGGAGCGATGGGTACCGATGCTTCGAGGGTGGCTATGTGTGCAGAGGGTCCCTGGTTCGAGCCCAGGGAGACGTGTACACAACGACAAGTTAGATTAAAATGTTAACAGGTATTGCACGTTTTAGGAAAAACTATGTCGCTAATAATCCTGTTTACATGGACACATCTGAAATCTGGCTTCTCTAATAAATGCAGACAATCAAAATAAACGTTATACTACAGCAAGCATGTTATTTTTGTGAAGCATATGTAAACATATGTATATGAAATGGCTAGCTAGTTAGCGGTGGTGCGAGCTAATAGCGTTTCCTTGCTTTGCAAGGGCCGCAGCTTTTGTGGAGCGATGGGTAACGATGATTCGTGGGTTTCAGTTGTCTGTGTGTGCAGAGGGTATCTGGTTCGAGCCCGGGTAGGGGCGAGGGGACAGAAGTTATACTGTTAAACGTATTTGATTCCGAGTTCGGACATATAGAACTACAAGAGCGCATACAATCAGTTGTTCCCAAATCACTTCACGCGCACAGATCAAATACAAATACACTGCCAATTAAGGTGTTTACATGTTCTAATAATTTTAAAGATTGCTCAGAAAACCCGGTGTTTTAATAAGTGTATGTTTACTTCGATTAAGATCAGCAGAGTAAAGTGTCTACATTACTATTGCATAATCTCCCTACTTCCACAATCAGTTTAATATCTAATTATTACGGTGCACGTAAAC
The DNA here is from genome assembly GCF_023373465.1 of Oncorhynchus keta. Lineage (NCBI taxonomy): Eukaryota > Metazoa > Chordata > Actinopteri > Salmoniformes > Salmonidae > Oncorhynchus > Oncorhynchus keta. The sequence continues at coordinate 24,035,176 of NC_068439.1, forward strand.
GTTCTCACATTTTACTAGGCAAGTCAGTTTTGAACAAATTCTTATTTACAATGACTGCCTACCAGGGAACTGTGTTGTTCAGGGGCAGAACGGCAGATTTTACCTAGTCAACTCAGGGATTCGTTCCACCAACCTTTCGGGTTACCGGCACAACTCAATCTAGTGACAAAGAGCTGCAATGTGGGGAATCGAAGGTGGCTCGCGTTTCAGCTAGTTTTACCTTGTTCTTGATACCATGTCTTGTTTTGACGTCTTTGCTAATATGGCAAAAATTCTCTAGCTAGCAAACCAACAACTGTAACGATGTATTTGAGAGGCAAGTGCTCATTGTGCAAATGTAGTAATGTTTTCAATAAACATTGGATACAAAATATACTTTATATGTTGTCAACAATCTGAGAGAACCTTTTCGGTTTTGTTTCTAAAAAACATCTCCCTACTTTGAAATCTAAACAGCCCCATGGTTTAACAACCCTAAAAGGGATATACCTGCAAGAAAGTGGTAAATACACAGAGTTACACATGGGATAAACAAAAGTACAGTCAATTACACAAATGTCACACCCTGACCATAGTTTGCTTTGTATGTTTCTATGTTTTGTTTGGTCAGGGTGTGATCTGAGTGGGCAATTCTATGTTGGATGTCTAGTTTGTCTGTTTCTGTGTTTGGCCTGATATGGTTCTCAATCAGAGGCAGGTGTTAGTCATTGTCTCTGATTGGGAGCCATATTTAGGTAGCCTGTTTTGTAATTGTGGGTGATTGTCTATGTTAGTTGCTTGTGGCAGCATCGTTCTCATTATAGCTTCATAGTTGTTTGTATAGTCTGTGTTCAGTGATTTCTTTAATTAAAATATCATCATGAACACATACCACGCTGCATTTTGGTCCGCTCCTTACGACGATTGTGACAACAATAGAAAAATCTATATACAATGTGTGTGAATGGAGTAAGGATGTAAGGCAAAAAAATAGGCCATAGAAGCGAAGTAATTACAATTTAGCAAATGAACACTGGGGTGATAGATGTGCAGATGATGATGTGCAAGTAGAAATACTGGTGTGCGACAGAGCAAAAAAATAAATAAATAACGATATGGGGTTGAGGTAGGTAGTTGGATGGGCTATTTACAGATGGGCTGTGTACAGCTGCAGCGATCAGTAAACTGCTCAGATAGCTGATGCTTAAAGTTAGTGAGGGAGATATGTCTCCAACTTCAGTGGTTTTTTGGGGGGGGGTTTGCAATTTGTTCCAGTCATTAGCAGCAGAGAACTGGAAGGAAAGGTGACCAAAGAACGTGTTGGCTTTGGGGATGACCAGTGAGATATACCTGCTGGAGCGTGTGCTACGGGTGGGTGTTATGGTGACCAGTGAGCTGAGATAAAGCGGAGCATTACTTAGCAAAGACTTCTAGATGACCTGGAGCCAATGGGTCTGGTGACGAATATGTAGCGAGGGCCAGCCGACGAGAGCATACAGGTTGCAGTGGTGGGTGGTATATGGGGCTTTGGTGACAAAACGGATGGCACTGTGATAGACTGCATCCAATTTGCTGAGTAGAGTGTTGGAGGCTATTTTTTAAATGACATCGCTGAAGTCGAGAATCGGTAGAATAGTCAGTTTTACGAGGGTATGTTTGGCAGCGTTAGTGAAGAAGGCTTTGTTGCAATGTAGGAAGCGGATCCTAGATTTAATTTTTTTATTGGAGATGCTTAATATGAGTCTGGAAGGAGAGTTTACAGTCTAACCAGACACCTAGGTATTTCTAGTTACATATTCTAAGTCAGAACCATCCAGAGTAGTGATGCTAGTCGGGAGGGCAGTTGCGGGCAGCAATTGGTTGAAGAGCATGCACTTAGTTTTACGCGCATTTAAAAGCAGTTGGAGGCCACGGAAGGAGTGTTGTATGGCATTGAAGCTCGTTTGGAGGTTTGTTAACACAGAGTCCAAAGAAGGGCCAGATGTATGCAGAATGGTGTCGTCTGCGTAGAGGTGGATCAAGGAATCACTTGCTGCAAGAGCGACATCATTGATATATACAGAGAAAGGTTGGCCCGAGAGTTGAACCCTGTGGTACCCCATAGAGACTGCCAGAGGTCCGGACAACAGGCCCTCCGATTTGACACACTGAACTCTATCTGATAAGTAGTTGGAGAACCAGGCGAGACAGTCATTTGAGAAACCAAGGCTGTTGAGTCAGCCAATAAGAATGTTGTGATTTACAGGGTCAAAAGCCTTGGCCAGGTTGATGAAGACGGCTGCACAGTACTGTCTTTTATCGACAGCGGTTATAATATCGTTTAGTACCTTGAGTGTGGCTGATGTACACCCGTGACCAGCTTGGAAACCGGAGTGCACAGTGGAAAAGGTACGGTGGGATTTGAAATAGTCAGTGATCTGTTTGTTAACTTGGCTTTCGAAGACTTTAGAAAGGCAGGGCAGGATGGATATAGGTCTGTAACAGTTTGGGTCAAGAGTGTCACCCCCTTTGAAGAGGGGGATGACCGCGGCAGCTTTCCAATCTTTAGGAATCTCGGGCAATACGAAAGAGAGGTCGAACAAACTAGTAATAGGGGTTGCGACAATGGCGGTGGATAATTTTAAAACGAGAGGGTCCAGATTGTCTAGCCCAGCTAATTACGGGTTGTACGGGTCTAGGTTTTGCAGCTCTTTCAGAACATCTGCTATCTGGATTTGTGTGAAGGAGAAGCAGGGGAGTCGTGGGCAAGTAGCTGCGGGGGGTGCGGAGCTGTTAGCCGGGGTTGGGGTAGCCAGGAGGAATGCATGGCCAGCCGTAGAGAAATGCTTTTTTGAAATTCTCGATTATCATGGATTTATCGGTGGTGACAATGTTTCCTAGCCTCAGTGCAGTGGGTAGCTGGGAGGAAGTGCTCTTATTCTCCATGGACTTTATAGTGTCCCAAACCGTTTGGAGTTAGAGCTACAGGATGCACATTTCTGTTTGAAAAAGCTAGCCTTTGCTTTCCTAACTGAGTGTGTGTATTGGTTCCTGACTTCCCTGAAAAGTTGCATATCGCGGGGACTATTCGATGCTAGTGCAGTACGCCACAGGTTGTTTTAGTGCTGGTCAAGGGCAGTCAGGTCTGGAGTGAACCAAGTGCTATATCTGTTCTTATTCTATATTTTTTGAATGGGACATGCTTATTTAAGATGTTGAGGAAATTACTTTTAAAGAACAACCAGGCATCCTCTACTGACGGGATGAGGTCAATATCCTTCCAGGATACCCGGGCCAGGTCGATTAGAAAGGCTTGCTCACAGAAGTGTTTTAGGGAGTGTTCGACAGTGATGGGGGTGTTCGTTTGACTACGGACCCATAACGGATGCATGCAATGAGGCAGTGTTCGCTGAGACCCTGATTGAAAACAGCAGAGGTGTATTTGGATGGCAAGTTGGTCAGGATAATATCTATGAGGTTGCCCATGTTTGCGGATTTAGGGTTGTACCTGGCGGGTTCCTTGATAATTTGTTTGAGATTGAGGGCATCTAGTTTAGATTGTAGGACGGCCGAGGTGTTAAGCATATCCCAGTTTAGGTCACCCAACAGAACAAACTCTGAAGATAGACTGGGGGCAATCAATTCACATATGGTGTCCATGGCACAGCTGGGAGCTGAGGGGGGGTCTATAAAATGTGGCAACAGGGAGAGACTTATTTCTGGAGAGTTTCATTTTTTTAAATTAGAAGCTCTAACTGTTTGGGCATCAACCTGGAAAGTATGACAGAACTTTGCAGGCTATCCCTGCAGTAGATTGCAACTCATTCCCCTTTGGCAGTTCTATCTTGGTAATTTAAAGTATATTCAGGCCCAGTTTTGTTCTGAAAACAGAAATGATAATTAATGAATTCATCATTACAAAACACAAAAGTGCTACTGCAAAAGTACTCATTTATCCATTTAAGTTATCAACTTTTATTACTTCAACAGTTAAGCGCTCATTGTACCAACACATTGGAACTTTGAAAGCTATTGATGATGTGTGCACGACATTGGCATGCACCTCACTAAATAGTTATTGACAAACAATCCACATATAACAGTATGTCCATTTGTACATCAAAATTCATTATTTAGAAGCATACTTGCCAATCTTGCCAATCTTTTAATTTCTTATTACAGTGATCTCCAACTAAACCAACACGAGGTGTCCCACTGGGCACAGACGTCAGTTCCATGTCTAGTTGTCAACTAACGTGAAATCAACAAAACATTTCGTAATGTCATTACATTTAGGTTAAAAGCTGGGTAAGAAAATTATGAAATTCTCTTATGTTAATTTGTGCAAATCCAATCAGTTTTCCACATTGATTCAATGTCCATAACATTTCCGCATTACAAACAGCATTGGTCATCTCTGCTCACACACGAGGTATAGTACACACTGGTTGAAAACACCACTTAAAAGCGTAGTGACTCAGTTGAGTGAGGAACTGAAGTGTTGCTCTGTACGACTGAGATGTAGTCATGCTGGTATTGTGTGACTGACTGCTCACAGGTAAGGCGATTTTACTTGCTTCACGGACGCCACTCAAATAGGAATGTTTTTGTTGGTTTCCTGGAGAGATAAAGACACATATAATGAAATGCATTGAAAATCTACTCTCACGGATATTATCTTTGTTGTGAAGACCTGGGCCTAAATCCATGAAGTGTCTCAAGAGTAGGAGTACTGATCCAGGATAGGTTGTGCCTTTTAGAATAAGATTACATAGACTGAATAAGATTACATGGACTGGTGGAACCTGATCCTAGATTATCAATTCTACTCTGACACTTTATGAATATGAGCCCTGTAGTGTGATACATTGGGGTAGAATGATAAAATGGATCTTACCTCCCCAGCAAAGAACATCTTCAGCGATGATGTCATAGGCCTCCCGTTGCCTCCAGTCTTCACAAAGACGTATGACATCTGAGACCACATGTCTGCTCTACCACATCACAAAGTACTTCACTTTCTCTAGGAACTCCTGGCCAAGACAATGGAAAAGTAATGAGGATAAGGTACAAGATAATACAAAAAAAGTTACATATTGCAGCTTTAACCTTTATTTATTCAGGAAGTCCCATTGAGGATAGGAGACCTCTTTTACAAGGGAGACCTTGAATATCTTGAAAATCTAATGTGTAGTAATGTAATATGTGGAGCAATGTAATGTAGTAGTATAATCTGTGTAGTAATGTCCTCTGTGTAGTAATGCCCTCTGTGTTGTAATGTAACATAATGTGTAGTAACTAATTTAATCTGTGTAGTAACTAACGTAATCTGTGTAGTAATGTAATATAATCTGTCGTAATGTCATCTGTGTAGTAATGTGTGTAGTAATGTCATCTGTGTAGTAATGCCCTCTGTGTAGTAATGTTATGTAATCTGTGTACTAACTTAATCTGTGTAGTACCTAACGTAACCTGTGTAGTAATATAATCTGTGTAGTAATGTAAACTGTGTATTAATGTCATCTGCGCAATATTCTCTTCCTAGTAGAGGGTTATTCCATTACCTGCTCCTTGAAGACACAGGACCTTCATGCACTGACCAGGAACATCTTTGTGGCCAAAGTAGTCTGCACCTTGGATCTTCTCGTCCTAAAAGCGGTATGGGAACGGCAATTTGCGGATTAGGTGTGTCAAGACACAGTTTTTGGTGACAGGATAAACCAGTTTCTTTTAAATCAAATCAAATGTATTTATATAGCCCTTCTTACATCAGCTGATATCTCAAAGTGCTGAACAGAAACCCAGCCTAAAACCCCAAACAGCAAGCAATGCAGGTATAGAAGCACGGTGGCTAGGAAAAACTCCCTAGAAAGGCCAAAACCTAGGAAGAAACCTAGAGAGGAACCAGGCTATGAGGGGTGGCCAGTCCTCTTCTGGCTGTGTCGGGTGGAGATTATAACAGAACATGGCCAAGATGTTCAAATGTTCATAAATGACCAGCATGGTAAAATAATAATCTCAGCAGTTGTCGAGGGTGCAGCAAGTTAGCGCCTCAGGAGTAAAGTTGCCAATTTTCATAGAGAGTTGAAAACAGCAGGTCTGGGACAGGTAGCACGTCCGGTGAACAGGTCAGGGTTCCATAGCCGCAGGCAGAACAGTTGACACTGGAGCAGCAGCACGGCCAGGTGGACTGGGGACAGCAAGGAGTCATCATGCCAGGTAGTCCTGGCAATCAGTTGCTAGTGTTTTAAGTAAATTGGGTGATCTGGATACACTCATTGTGAAGAAGGTGGATTTTTGTGGCATTTATAGCCACAGTGATTAATTTTACAGCACAAGTGTCTAAGAAGTCAAATAGCCTGGATATCATTATATCTGCAACTGAGAAGTTTTTGGGGCTCCAGGACTTCATGGCAGAAACACTACAAGGACTTTTGTTGCTAGGAAATGTCCCGCCCTCACAGGAGGCTTCTGAACCTGTGTTGGGACCTGATTAAAAAACGTTTAGTTTTTTTTACAGAAAAGCAGGTTCATTTTGTTGTTGTTTTTCTTTTTTTTTGTAGTTTTATTTTTGCGGACGGATCCTTATTACCCACCCGCACAGTTGGTGGCCGACGGTACATTTGATTGTTACGCCATTATACCATAGAAGTAGAAGAAGAAGCTGCTCACTGGCTTGCAGTGGAAGATGGAACGAGATGGATTTTGGCTGAGATTCTGCACATTTTCTCATCGATTAAACATTTGATCTCAATATAATCTTATGAACAGAGTGGACTAAGTTGTCGACTTTACCCTTTGCAAAATAAAATAAAAAACGCGTTGTTTAGAACGAGTGCAAAGGCGAATTGAGTTATTGCACAAGAGCACTTCACAAAGGAGGCGTTCCCTAATGGCAATATGCAGATGATTTTGTTACTAACCTAGTAATAGTTTAATTATTATGTTGACAAATAGGATCTCGCTAGCACGTGCTTGGCTCTGCCCATTATGACTAATTTGTTCCCATTGGAAACGACAGGCTATGGTCAATATTGGTTTAGTTATACAAATCTTTGGTATTACCGGCTGGGCACATCAATCCTAGACGATAGTGCAGATCTAGCGGCCACTATCGGCTTTAATATGAAAACACAGAGACATTATAGCACTGATAGAACAGTGAGGTTTAGTTATAAAACATATTTAATGATTGTAATAGAGATTGCCAACATGAAGCTAACCTGCTGCCCAATTGATCATTAATCAGCTGTCCACAACTAACAGATGCGTGCAATTTGGATATATACGCACTAACCTGCAACTGTCAGCATGGCAGACTGCTCTTTTTCCGATTCAGAGTTTATTAATTTATTTGAGACGATTGTAAGAATTAATTGTTATCAATCTGCCTTTGTTGTCGTTATTCTGTCTGAAATAATGGCGAATGCTGTCACCAAAAACCCACTTCCGGTGTGTCAGAACGGGAAAAGTAGGCGTTTCGAGATGTGGTATTTTCTGTTTGTGGTAGTAGGGAGATAACCATAGTAACGGATACAAGCGCACATAGGGCGGTCTGAGGCAAACACAGAAGTCTGTTTTTGTGAGGAATCGACTATAGTTATTTTCTATCATGTATTTATAATATTTGTTATGTCAACTAACTGAAACATTTCAGTTGTACACGCGGAACTCTGTAAAGCAGGTATTTTTTTTGCACAAACGCGTTTGCAATGCTTGCATCGGAGGCTGCAATGACTAAAAGTTATTTGACAACTTCAACTGGATCGAAAGCCAAAGTGCATCGAAGAAAACATGCGATCCCAGTTATCAAACATATAGCAAAAGACAATGATCAAGAGAAACAGTTGGTAAGTTGTTTATATTTTTCTACTTTGACATGTTTTAAACTACTTTGTCATGCATTTCAAATAAAGGTTCACTTTGTCTTAGGAATCTGGATTCATGTGAATTTATCAAATGCATTCATGTGCTTTTTCAGGTTCTCACTAAACCTATTGAACTCAGTCGTGTGATACATTTTCTTGAGGATCCTTTAGCAGTAAGTGGAAAATATTTGTCAACATAATCATTAAACTATTACTAGGTTAGTAACAAAATCATAAACTAAGCTATTAATTCAACGGAAATGCCAAATGTTAATCAAACATTTATATCTCTACTTCAGGCTACTTTGAAAGAGAGACAGATTTTTGCTTTGAAGAAAGTAGTGCAGAGATGTCAAAAAGGCTTTGTATCCTTCCTACCTGACTTTTTCTTGATTTCATTGGGCTGATTGATTATTTTCTTGTTCAGAACTAATTGTGCCAGGGTGTAAACTCTTCTGACTCATATCCCCTAATGATGTTTTGGAAATAGATAAGCCTATGTTGTTAGGCAGTGTCATGTCCTCCGAGTACCAAATGTAGACACATTGAATTCTCTAGATCCCAATTACCAGCTAATTATTTTTGGGTTCAGCATTTTTATTGCCCAGAAATAATTATACTTATGAGATATTGTATGTCTCCATGGGGTATTTTTAGACACCATTATTTCCATAGTTAGGCTACTTCTTCACGTGGTTATTTGTCCTTAAAATTACATTTTCAAGCTTTTGAAAGAGCTGGCAGATGTTTTTAAGATTTTGTATATCTGTGCTGAGAAGTCCAAAGATCATCCTGAATATACTTCAGTGCTATGTGACTTACTGAAGATTTGTCGGTGAGTTGTTGTTGCTTGTTTAATCGTTTTTTCTTAATTATTCAAACCAAATACAAGCTTACAGACTATAACTTGTATTACTTAGGCTTCCTTTTCTAAAGGAAAAGACCTCTGATGAAGTGACCTACGCACAGACTGTCAAAGAATCATTCTCTCAGATGGGTACGTAACACATGCAGCACTGCTGTGGTCATTCAAGCATCTATGGTCATCCAAAAGTGATACCAATGTATTTTATGTTTGCAGGGTTTCTGATGAGGGTGCCAAACGCTGAAGTGAGGAACCAAATCTGCCACTCTATTATATCCGTGTACAGCTCTGTGACATCAAAACACAGTGTGGATGGTATGGACAGTCTTTCAAAGCCTGCAGCTGCCTCAAAGCCAGCTGTTGCCTCTCACAGATTCTCTAAACAGTCAATGAGTGAGCCATTTTAAATGATATTGAGGTTGTGTTCGTTGTAAGACATTCACCTGTCTGAAGTGGTGTACCACTTCACAGAAATATGCTTATTATCTTCTGTTGTAATATCCTATTTTCTGTAGGACTCCACCCTACCAGCCTAGGCTACAGGATGCAGCTGTTGGAGCAGAGTGGGCTGGCTGAGACTCTGGTCCTGTCCATGGCCCTCCTGGAGAACCAGCCTGCAGTCAAGCTCCAGGTCCTACAGACTCTTCAGATGCTCTCCAGCTCATCTGGTAAATAACAATTCAAACATGAATTGCTATAAAGGACTGGTGAATTAGTTTCTGTATGTTTCCCAACTGGCATAGTCTCAGAAATCCCAGACCTAGAGAAAGTCAGAACATTGGTTGTGTGGGACCCTATTTCCCTTTATAGTGCACTACTTTGGATTGGAGCCCTTCATCCTTCATCAGAGAAAGTAGCTCTTGAGATAATGTAGCCCTTTAAAGAAGGACCAATCATAGCAGTAACTTACAGTTTACCTCTGTCAATGTCAAGGAGTCATTCTCTATTTATTCCACCTCATACAGTCACATGTATGTTTTGTACACAGATGTGAACTGTAGCCTAATATTAAAGGCACAGGGGGCACAGCAGATCTGTTTCCATATGAATGAGCCAGACCCTTCAGGGCAAGTCCTGTTCCGCTCCTCGGAGATCCTATGGAACTTGCTGGAGAGAGGTTGCAAAGAGGAGGTTACAGCCCAATTGAGCAACATGGACTGTATTATGTATGTGACTTTTACCTACATTTTTTAAGAGCTCATTCACATTCTGCATGAGTGAGTGCAATAAACAGTACTCACATTGAAAAAGTGTTTACAACCATTACAAATTAACTGTGTAAAATGTGAAGGGAAATTAAGTACTAATGATTATTATCGTCTCAAACATAGGGCTCTGAAAGAGGCATTTTTGCACCAGCTGCTGAATGGCTTTCGACATTACGACTTCCAACTCAGGAATGATCTACTGGTGATCACAACTCTCATAGCTGAAAACCCCAAATCTCCACTCATTGTAAGCAAATTGTATTACTAAATCAAAGCAGGAAGTAAATTACAGGAATGTCATCAATTGTCAATAATCATACCACACTTCAAGCATCACATGTTATTGATATTTGTTTGTCCTCATTTACAGGAGAGTTTATTTGCCAAGCAGCTCATTCTTTTTGTTACATTTCCAGAACGTAAGCCTCTTTTTTGGCTCATATATATATATATAAATGATGTGTTTGTAAGTAGTGATAATGTTTGATGCATTATAAAGTAAATCTGTTACATGTTATCTTCCAAATGAAGTTGAATGGTCATGAACTATTTTGATATTATTTTTCTTTGTATCCAAGTCAAGAGTCACAACCCGTTGGTCCGCAACCTCAAGCTATCCTATAACAATGAAGATTTTGAGATGAAAAGGTTGCTACTAAATCTGGTTGTTGTCATGTCAAAAGACTTATCTGCTCTGCAGGTGAATGAGTATTTTACTTCCGTAATATGAACAATCGATTAGCTGCATTATTTCATGTTAGTGTGTCATTGATAGTCTGAAAAACATTCCAGAGTACATACAAATTATTCATACTTTCTGATGTGTAAACTGTAACTTCAGACATGATGTTTGTCTACCAGCTGTTCAAAGAGGGCCATGTTGTCCTGGCTCTGCTCCACCTAGTGAAGCCCACTGCTGCTCCTCCTGAAGGCCAGTCAGGGCCACGCAACTGGACCCCTGTCCAGCAGGAGGAGCTGCAACTGCAGGCTCTGGCCACTCTGGCCACCGTGGCTCCACTGATGCTGGATGACTATATGATCTGCCAGGGAAACACCTGCCTTCTGCTGCTGCTGGAGTGGTGCACTGAGCGAGGTGAGGAGAGGGGGCACCCTGGGAACTTACCACGAACTTGGACAGGAGTTGAACAGATGCAGTGGTGTGTAGACAACGTTAGTTGCAGATGGACTTCTCCAAAGCAATGTTCTTAATTTCATATATTGGCTTGTATGATGGGAGTAATTCAGAGACTGGTACCTCACATTTGTTTGGCCACTTATGATGACTTAGCTATGAATTTAATGGAACTTGAAATTGGTCACATAGTTTGATCTGCAATTATTGTTTGTATCACATCATTGTTTATGCCCAACAGATGCCTACTTTGGACAGGGCCATAGTTTCCATGGCACTGGAGGGAGGGGCAGTAAGAAGGCTCAGATGCGTTACTGTGTGAGGCTGCTGAGATCCATGGCGTCTCTAGGCAACGAAGCAATCAACCAGGACCTTTTTGATCAAGGAGCCATCAGCCAGCTGCTTGGTAATGACAGGCGGTACCTCCCCTTTTGGAATATTACAGCTATTATGGATATTTAGATTTTGATTCCAAATGCAAGCTTCACAAAGTATCTGTGTTTTTCCATAATATTGAGCACAACTTTCCCAGTGATAATTATGCAGATGGAGGGGAGTCCTGAGGAGGAGGACGTTATTACCTTGGAGATCAAGGCTGACATTCAGCTGATCCTGTCAGCACTCTGCGAGAATAATCCACACAGAAAGGTAAAACTAAGGTCAAGAACCTTGATTACAGCGGGGACTGTAAAGAGACATACAGAAAGGTACAGACACACACATACGTGCACAAGCGCTAGCACACGCACTCTACACACACATACATTGTAATATTGTTGTATGGTGGTATTATACATTTTGTATTATAGATATGTAGTGGTGTAATATTGTTATATGATATATTGTTTTATCTTTTGTTTTATACGTAATGTAAGTGCCTTAGTGTGTTTGGACTCCAGGAAGAATAGCTGCTGCCTTGGCAGCAGGTAATGGGGATCCCTAATATATACAGTGGGGCAAAAAAGTATTTAGTCAGCCACCAATTGTGCAAGTTCTCCCACTTAAAAAGATGAGAGAGGCCTGTAATTTTCATCATAGGTACACTTCAACTATGACAGACAAAATGAGGGGGGGGGAATCCAGAAAATCACATTGTAGGATTTTTAATTAATTTATTTGCAAATTATGGTGGAAAATAAGTATTTGGTCACCTACAAACAAGCAAGATTTCTGGCTCTCACAGACCTGTAACTTCTTCTTTAAGAGGCTCCTCTGTCCTCCACTCGTTACCTGTATTAATGGCACCTGTTTGAACTTGTTATCAGTATAAAAGTCACCTGTCCACAACCTCAAACAGTCACACTCCAAACTCCACTATGGCCAAGACCAAAGAGCTGTCAAAGTACACCAGAAACAAAATTATAGACCTGCACCAGGCTGGGAAGACTGAATCTGCAATAGGTAAGCAGCTTGGTTTGAAGAAATCAACTGTGGGAGCAATTATTAGGAAATGGAAGACATACAAGACCACTGATAATCTCCCTCGATCTGGGGCTCCACGCAAGATCTCACCCGGGGATCAAAATGATCACAAGAACGGTGAGCAAAAATCCCAGAACCACACGGGGGGACCTAGTGAATGACCTGCATAGAGCTGGGACCAAAGTAACAAAGCCTACCATCAGTAACACACTACGCCGCCAGGGCCTCAAATCCTGCAGTGCCAGACGTGTCCCCCTGCTTAAGCCAGTACATGTCCAGGCCCGTCTGAAGTTTGCTAGAGAGCATTTGGATGATCCAGAAGAAGAATGAGAGAATGTCATATGGTCAGATGAAACCAAAATATAACTTTTTGGTAAAAACTCAACTCGCCGTGTTTGAAGGACAAAGAATGCTGAGTTGCATCCAAAGAACACCATACCTACTGTGAAGCATGGGGGTGGAAACATCATGCTTTGGGGCTGTCTTTCTGCAAAGAGACCAGGATGACTGATCCATGTAAAGGAAAGAATGAATGGGGCCATGTACTGTGAGATTTTGAGTGAAAACCTCCTTCCATCACCAAGGGCATTGAAGATGAAACTTGGCTGGGTCTTTCAGCATGACAATGATCCCAAACACACTGCCCGGGCAATGAAGGAGTGGCTTCATAAGAAGCATTTCAAGGTCCTGGAGTGGCCTAGCCAGTCTCCAGATCTCAACCCCATAGAAAATCTTTGGAGGGAGTTGAAAGTCCGTGTTGCCCAGCAACAGCCCCAAAACATCACTGCTCTAGAGATTTGCATGGAGGAATGGGCCAAAATACCAGCAACAGTGTGTGAAAACCTTGTGAAGACTTACAGAAAACGTTTGACCTCTGTCATTGCCAACAAAGGGTATATAACAAAGTATTGAGAGAAACTTTTGTTATTGACCAAATACTTATTTTCCACCATAATTTGCAAATAAATTAATTAAAAATCCTACAATGTGATTTTCTGGATTTTTTATTTCTCATTTTGTCTGTCATAGTTGAAGTGTACCTATGATAAAAAATACAGGCCTCTCTCATATTTTTAAGTGGGAGAACTTGCACAATTGGTGGCTGACTAAATACTTTTTTGCCCCACTGTACAAATACAACATCTTCAAAGAGAATATTTCGGAGAATTATGTGTTACTCACCCTCGTAACAGCAGTTAAAAAGCCTCAATGCACTATGATGTTTTCGCTTTCATTGAATTTAAATGGAGACTAAAATGGGTTTAACTCCATGCTATTATATGCCTCAGGAATTGTTTGGATCGGAAGGAGTTGAGATGACGGTGCATTTCCTCAAGATGAGCACTGAGAAGTTCTACAGTGGCCTGGGACACAACAAACTCATCCTCTCCACCGTGGATTGTGTCTGGTCAGTTCACTTACCAATACATCAGTTTACTTCTTCCATCTGTGACTCTTGTACTGTATGTTCTCATTTGTGGGCTGTTGTTTTACTGTAGGTCCTGTATCGTTGGATGCTACACCACAGAAGATGTGTTTTTGGAAAAAGAAGGCATTTTCCTTCTGCTTGACTTGCTTCATGTAAGTACACTATCTGGTGTGGCATCCTTAGGTGTAGCTCAAGCAGTACTTTTTCTTTTGCACCATGTTGAATTTCTGAACCCATCTTACCTGCAGTCGAGCCCTAGGAACATGCAAAACGTGGTCCTTGGAACACTGCTGGAGCTGTGTGACAACCCCAAGACGATGTCTCACATCCTGGCCTGGCGAGGGCAGAAGAGCCTGACCACCCCGGGGCTACTCTTACAGCTCTGGAGGCAGGAAGAGGCAGAGCTGGGGGTGAGCAGAGACCTCTATGGAAGGATCTCAGGTGGGTCCATGGTATCATTCAAATTAAGTGGGATTACTGCTGTTAACAATCACACAAGGACAGTGAAATGCTATTCAGTGAGGTCAATACTCTTTGAATAATACAGTAAATGTTGCCTCTGTTTCATAATGGAGCTACAGTAACATCCTACTACTAAAACTACTAAAGCTCAAACTTTTTCTTCTTTTTTTTCTTCTGTTTTATGGCTAGATCCCAAGAAGCCTATTCTGTGTTATTACCAAGAGGAGGATGATTCCCAGGTATCACTGCCTGCTAACAGGCCTAGTGCTGCAGTGATGGATGTGTCTGAGAACCTTCGCTCCAAGATCTACTCTGTCTTCTGTAAACTTGGTAAAGGACAATTGACTACTATTTTCAAGGGACGGATGAAATCAAATCAAACTTTATTTGTCACATGTTGCCGAATACAACATGTGTGTAGACCTTACCGTGAAATGCTTACTTAAAAGCCCTTAACTTTTTAGGGAGTTGGTTCGGAAATTTCAAGAGTGCCACGTATAGTTTTTGATAAAAATCAAACTTTCATTAAAACACACATACAAGGTACTGAATTAAAGCTACACTAGTTGTGAATCTAGCCACCGAGTCAGATTTGTAAAATGCTTTTCGGCGAAAGCATGAGAAGCTATTATCTGATAGCATGCACCCCCAAAGTACTGGAACGTCATCTAAAACGACAGATTTTGCGGTAGCCGGCGCTACCCAAAACGCAGAAATAAAAGATAAAACATTCATTACCTTTGATGAGCTTCTTTCTTGGCACCCCTATATATCCCATAAACATCACAATTGGGTCTTTTTCCCGATTAAATCCGTCATTGTATAGCCAAAATGTCATTTTCTGAAGACCGGTCTGATCCAGGAATATTCCCTTTTACAAGACGCAACGTCACTTTTTAAAATGACAAAAGGTGCCTATATACTTTTACAAAACACTTCAACCTACTTTTCTAAACCAACTTTAGGTATTAATAAACATTAATAATCTATACAATTCATCACAGGGCGATCTGTATTCGATAGCAGCTAGTCTTGAAATCAGCGGCCAGCTTTTCCATTTTAATAACATCCTGTTGAGAGACTGAAACAGGAAAGGGCAAAACATCATACAACCAAGGATTAAGTCTGCTCGAAATGCCAGCACTGGCGACATCGTGTGGAAGCTGTAGGCGTTTATACAGAACAGCTTCATGTATTTGCAGTCGCCTTAAACAATACATTGACTGGCAGATTAATATATTTTTTGTGTTTTTGGAGAACAGTTTTTCGAGGGATTTTTACTCCTAAACACGTTGTGTTATAGCCACAGACATGATTTAACCAGTTTGAGAGACTTCAGGGTGTTTTCTATACACACATACTTATTTGCATATACTATATTCCTGGCATGAGTAGCAGGACTTTGAAATGTTGCGCGATTTTTAACAAAAAGCTGCGAAAATTCGCATGATCCTTAACCAACAGTGCAGTTCAAGAAGAGTTCGTTAAGAAAATATTTACCAAATAAACTAAAGTAAAAAGTAACACAATAAAATAACAATAATGAGGCTATATACAGGGGGTATTGAGTCAGTATGCAGGGGTACAGGTTAGTCGGGGTAATTTGTACAGGTAGGGGTGAGGGGTGTGCATAGATAATAAATAGTGAGTAGCAGCAGTGTACAAAACAAATGGAGGGGGGGGGGGGTGTCAATGTAAATAGTCCGGTGGCCATTTGATTAATTTTTCAGCAGTCTTATGGCTTAGGGGTAGAAGCTGTTATGGAGCCTTTTGGTCTTAGACTTGGCGCTCGGTACCACTTGCCATGCGGTAGCAGAATAAACAGTCTATGACTTGGGTGACTGGAGTCACTGACAATGTTTTGGGCTTTCCTCTGACAGGGCCTAGTATACAGGTCCTGGATGGCAGGAAACTTGGCACCAGTGATGTACTGGGCTGTACGCAGTACCCTCTGTAGCACCTTACGGTCTGATGCCGAGCAGTTGTCATACCAACACCCTGAAATGTCGAAATTAACACAAATGTATGCTTTACAGTAATGTGTGTTTGTGAGTTGTTTCCTTTGGTAAAATAATGCTTCTGATTCCAGGTTTTGAAGCCCTGCCTGGATTGTCAACGGAAGATTATATCACCCTAAGCATTGTCACCAGATATCTGGACTTTAAGGTGAACATTTGTGTCCTCTCTTAGCCTATCCTAGAATGTACATTTATAACAGGTCAGTCACACACAAATAAGCTTGATATGATATCCGTATCAGTCAGAACAGTGTCAAACTGACAAAGACAAGAAGAAGAATAAAAAAAACATGTCAAACAGTTTTTTGTAACGGTAAGCTATCTCAATAGGTTGGCGAGGTGTGGGATGAGATCTCCAAAGAGTTGAGCCTGGAGGGAGTGAGACCAGTCACCCCTGACGAAGAGGCCCTGGATACCATTGCTAAGATGACGGAGGACACAGCCAGGAGAGTCATCACACAGCAGAGCAGCATGCTGGAGCAACGGGATAAGGAGGACGTCAGTGAGGAGAAACGCATGTATACAGAGGTGTGCGTCCGTGCCCGTGACATTATAACAGCTGGGGTCAAATGGCCCCAATGTGTGTGTAAGGGCTCTAAAATAATTAAGGTCTGACTAAGTTATTCTGTTTATTTCTTAATTTCACAGATAAGTTCCAACTGGAAACAGCAGGAGCTTACAGCCCAGTCTTGGGAGCATTTTGTGGCGAAGACATCAAACTACAAGATTTTAAAGGTTGTCCTATGTCCGCCTCAAGCAATTAATCTTTCTTTGAAAGTGCTATTTGTAGGGAAGACTTGGTGATTGATTACTTTATCAATTTCTATTTCAGGAGACAAAAGAGCATCAGGAGAGATCTATTGACTCATCCAGACCTAAATCAAAGCATAAGGAAACTATATTCCATCCTACACAAATTCATGGCTTACAAATTACAGTAAGTCATTGTGATGCAGATATTGTACTGTACTATATTGATAATTATAAACTGGGTGCTTCAAGCCCTGAATGCTGATTGGCTAAAAGCCGTGGTATATCAAAGGTATACCACTGGTATGACAAAACGTTTATTTTTACTGCTCTAATTACATTGGTAACCCGTTTATAATAGCAATAAGGCACCTCGGGGGTTTGTGGTATATTGCCAATATACCCCGACCTACAACACTCTGCATTGCATCTTGTCTTAAGAACAGCCCTTAGCCATGCTATATTGGCCATATACCATGACCCCCTGTTTCCATGCTTGATCTGTTGCTCTGATTTCCCCACCGCCTTAAAACAATTGTGTGTGTGTTTCAGAATTTCTGTGGGCGGGTGATGACTGTAGAGAGCACTCCAGCCCACCTGACAGGAGGGCCCCTGGCCAATACAGAGCTGGCACTGGAGAGGGTGCCCATCCAGGGTGGAGCCCTTAGGAAACTCCCCACTGCCACTGAGGACCCAGAGTATTTCAACACAGTTTCAGTCAAATAAATACCCCACCTCCTCTTATAGCTTTGCTCAGTGTTCGTTCACTATTTACTACAGGTCTCCATATACAATTTGGTGTGTTAGCTTCAGAGTGAACATACAGACAGGAATTCATCAATCCAGCATGAACAACCTAAATTAGACTACTAGTATCTACTAGGAACAGATATTAATGGATGGATTAAACAGATTTGAAATTATTAAAATTGTGCTGCAATTGAATTTTGTCATTGTGCCTAGGACTTTTTTTTGTGTGTGTGGAATTTATCAATATTTAAATATTGATGTAGCAATCGACAGAATTCACAATCATTTGTGAGGACATCACCTCATTTTGACCTTCAGTGCACAAGGTGTTTCATTTGTGATGTCAGAGATACATTTTATGATGAAGATTCTACTTGGTGCTCACATGTTTCGTGATGGTATAAACTATTTTGTGATGTGATTAGCAGTTTACATCAAGACCAGTATGTTACCAGCATCTGCTTTTGGCAATAATGTTTCAATTTACTGAGTGTGCAGGCTGACGGATGAAGTCATTTAGGAGGCCACAATCAGCATCCTGTTGTCTACCTCCCCCTCCGAATTGACTGCCTTTTGTGGCCAAACTGAACATGACTACACATGTTTGTACTCTGCAGACTATAGACAAAGACCCATACTAAACAAGGCAACTAGTGTGTCAAGATGGGGAAGATGGCGCTTTCCTTTGGTTTGAAAATATTGTTTCCATAAAGGAAATGTCTTTGGTTGTGCTGTGGTCAGGCCACTAGTTCTGGATGTGTTGGATGAAGATACATTTTTTTTCCCCCCACATAATGAAAGGTTATATACCACTTTCCAGTACACGACACACTGACGTCATGCACAGATGCGTGTGACTTTTGGCGGCAGTGAGAAAGCCTTTGCCATCATACTCCCATTCAACAAACCCTAGATTTATGTTTTTATTACTTCTGAACAAAATCACTTTTTGGGGGTTGTCATACGCTTACAATAATGTTTTGATTCTTGCTTGAACAGTCGCAAAGATTATATTTGGTTGTGATCTTTGCAAAATAACTATTTTGGATGCAGCAGTTGTTAGCTATAATGCGAATGCTCATTGATATAGGCTGTAGCAAAAGCCAAAGAGAAATTTTACTGGTTGAAGTTTTTTTTAAATATATATATAATGCAGTTGATTTGCGATGATGACATAAACATTATATTAAGCATGACATTTATACAAGCCTTAAAATCAAATTATAATTCAAAAGTAGTGTGAAATGCACCCACAAGCAACATGTAAATAGAGCCTTTTTTTGCTGGAGTTCTATAAGAACTCCCCCTTGTCCTGCCACCAACTTGTGCGCATCACCATCTTGCAGCAATGTTTGCAAACAGAAAGAGGTCTAACGGGGCGGGGCGCTGTGTTGAAGCCATCGCACTCTCCCACCATTGTAAAAAAATATTTTGGAAGCTATATAAATCCATTTACTAATACATGTCATTTTGTCCTTGAAACATTTAATATAAATACTGTTGCATTCCATTCATTCCTATGGAGGACTGCTCCAACTGGGGAGTACCAATATGTCGGTGACTTCAAAGCCTCTCAATGGCAATTAAATAGCATCAGCAATCCAGGGTTTATATACATCATCGAGTAAGTTGTTTTTGTCCAACCACACCAGACACGATCAGGACACGCAGGTTTAAATATCAAAACTCTGAACCAATTATATTCATTTGGGGACAGGTCAAAAAACATTAAACATTTACGGTCATTTAGCTAGCTAGCTTGCTGTTGCTAGCTAATTTGTCCTGGGATATATTTTACCTGAAATGCACAAGGTCCTCTACTCCGACAATTAATCCACAGATAAAACAATAAACCAAGTTTGTTTCTAATCTCTCCTCCTTCAGGCTTCTTCTTCTTTGGACTGTATATGGCGGTTGGCAACGAACTTTAAGGTGCATTCCCACAACCACCTGGACTGGAGTGTGGACCTCAGTTCATCTTTCAATCACTCAGATGGGCATATGCTCCTAAAAACCAATGATAAGATGCCACGTGGGTATATACTCCTAAAAAGCAATGAGGAGATGGGAGAGGCAGGACTTACAGTGCTTCGAGCATCAAAAATATGACAAAGTTCTATTTTAGAGCATGGCTATGCATGCTTGTTGACGCTCGCAGGCAATGTGGGTGCAATGATTGAATAAACATGTATGTGTACATTTATTTTGCAACGCTCTCACACGCGACCGAGTGGTGTGGTCAGTATGTAACATTAGAACCAAGCCTTCAGACAAAAATTTGAACATATACAATGCAAGAAGTCTTCCAGAAATGTCAGATATGTTCTCATAATTAGAAGTCATTATAATGACTTCCTGCTGGGATCATTGACTGCTTCTTGCAGTGGATACTATTGGAAAGGGTCCTGTTTTGGTGAGTCCGAAGTGTTACATAACACTACTGCAGCGTGTTAACACACATGTTTCTTCAAGCGTGGACCATGCTGCACAGAAGCACACTCCCCTCTCCTCATCCTCCCATGTTTGGACTGGATGACTAAACCATATCTGACAGGCTGAGGATTTTATGCAGTAAGGCGAGAGAGAGTGTGTCTATGCGTGTGTGTGTGTCTGTCTGTGCGAGACTGTGTCTGTGTGTTCAGCTTGAGTCTATTGAGCCAATTGGATGGGACTGGGGTTTACAAAGACAAGGGGCACATAGGAGCTTCCTCAGTATCACAGGCTTTCACTTTCTTCTAGTGTTTCGGATGGTGTCTGGGCTGATGCTGCTGCAGGGCTTGGTGAAGGTGAGGATTCACCGGGATTCCTTTGGATCCTGTCCCGGATAATTTCTCTCTCTCTCTCTCTCTCTCTCTCTCTCTCTCTCTCTCTCTCTCTCTCTCTCTCTCTCTCTCTCTCTCTCTCTCTCTCTCTCTCTCTCTCTCTCTCTCTCTCTCTCTCTCTCCTAAAATGCAGGGTATTTCTGAAGTTATTTCTCGATTGTGGTATTGGTTTCACGTCATGGTTATCACTGGTTTTGTTATTTTGCTGTCATCATGACTTGAAGTTTTCTTGACTCTGGGCCTATAAAAGCTCCAATGGATCATGTCTTTCTCAAATGTTGAATTTGAGTCTGAAATGTAGGACTCGTTGGTTTCTCTGTGATGTAAGAATGAGGGCACCATTCAGTGGAAAATTAGATAAAAGAGGCTATGTTGGCAGCTATTGTGTACTTTTGGGCTGCATTTTTTTGTGATTTGCTGGTTAACTCCTGTATTAATTTGCAACATGAATGCAGTCCTTGTTGCAGAACAAATTGCATGGACATGAGATTCTAAAAGTGGCTTCTACAGAAGTTTATGCTGGGTATTGTTGCCAAGGAGTTTTAGTTCCCTTTTAGCAAAATGTGGTGGTAGGATCCCATGTCTATAGAAATAAATAAAGAGAGTCGCACACTCTACAGTTGAAGTCAGAAGTTTACATGCACCTTAGCCAAATACATTTAAACTCAGTTATTCACAGTTCCTGACATTTAATCAGAGTAAAAACTCCCTGTTTTAGGTCAGTTAGGCTCACCACTTTAATTTAAGAATGTGAAATGTCAGAATAATCGTAGAGGATGATTTGTTTCAGCTTTTATTTCTTTCATCACATTCCCAGTGGGTCAGAAGTTTACATACACTCAATTAGTTTTTGATAGCATTGCCTTTTAATTGTTTAACTTGGGTCAAATGTTTCGGGTAGCCTTCCAACAAGCTTCCCACAATAAGGTGGGGGAATTTTGGCCCATTCCTCCTGACAGAGCTGGTGTAACTGAGTCAGGTTTGTAGGCCTCCATGCTCGCACACGCTTTTCAGTTCTGCCCACAAATTTTCAACAGGATTGAGGTCAGGGCTTTGTGATGGCCACTCCAATACCTTGACTTTGTTGTCCTTAAGCCATTTTGCCACAACTTTGGAAGTATGCTTGGGGTCATTGTCCATTTGGAAGACCCATTTGCAACCAAGCTTTAACTTCCTGACTGATGTCTTGAGATGTTACTTCAATATATCCACAAAATTTCCCTGCCTCATGAAGCCATCTATTTTGTGAAGTGCACCAATCCCTCCTGCAGCAAAGCACCCCCACAACATGATGCTGCCACCCCCGTGCTTCATGGTTGGGATGGTGTTCTTCGGCTTGCAAGCCTCCCCCTTTTTCCTCCAAACATAACGATGGTCATTTTGGCCAAACAGTACTATTTTTGTTTCATCAGACCAGAAGACATTTCTGTACATATATAAGTTCTTTGTCCCCATGTGCAGTTGCAAACCATAGTCTGGCTTTTTTATAGCGGTTTTGGAGCAGTGGCGTCTTCCTTGCTGAGCGGCCTTCCGGTTATGTCGATATAGGACTCGTTTTACTGTGGATATAGATACTTTTGTAGCTGTTTCCTCCAGCATCTTCACAAGGTCCTTTGCTGTTGTTCTGGATTTGATTACCACTTTTCGCACCAAGGTACGTTCATCTCTGGAGACAGAACGCATCTTCTTTCTGAGCGGTATGATGGCTGCGTGGTCCCATGGTGTTTATACTTGTGTACTATTGTTTGTACAGTTGAACGTGGTACCTTCAGGCGTTTGGAAATTGCTCCCAGGGATGAACCAGGCGTGTGGAGGTCTACAATTGTTTTTCTGAGGTCTTGGATGATTTCTTTTCATTTTCCCATGATGTCAAGCGAAGAGGCAATGAGTTTGAAGATAGGCCTTGAAATACATCCACGGGTACACCAACAATTGACTCAAAAAATGATGTCAATTAGACTATCAGAAGCTTCTAAAGCCATGACATCATTTTCTGGAATTTTCCAAGCTGTTTAAAGGCACAGTCAACTTAGTGTATGTAAACTTCTGACCCACCGGAATTGTGATACAGTGAATTATACGTGAAATAATCTGTCTGTAAAAAATTGTTGGAAAAATTACTTGTGTCATGCACAAAGTAGATGTCCTAACGACTTACCAAAACTATAATTTGTTAACATGAAATTTGTGGAGTGGTTGAAAAACGAGTTTTAATGGTCCAATCTAAGTGTATGTAAACTTCCAACTTCAGTTGTACTGTATAAACTCCCTGTAATTTATTGGGTAAAACACCACATTTTCGGTAACACTGTGCCTGCCTTATTCAGTGTAATGTCATGAACACTTGAACCAGGTTGTTGACAAACAGTGTAATTAGTGCAACCAATGACAGTGTTGAGGGGTCCATCCATCTGACAGGCATATCAAGAAGCGGATTAAACAGCATGATCATTACACAGGTGCACCTTGTGCTGGGGACAATAAAAGGTCACTCTAAAATATGCTATTTTGTCACACAACACAATGTCACAGATGTCTCAAGTTTTGAAGGAGCGTGCAATTGGCATGCTGACTGCAGGAATGTCCACCAGAGCTGTTGCCAGAGAATTTAATGTTCATTTCTCTACCATAAGCCGCCTCAAGTCGCTTTAGAGAATTTGCTTGTACGTCCAACTGGCCTCACATCAGACTACGTGTAACCACGCCAGCCCAGGACCTCCACATCGGGCTTCTTCACCTGCAAGATCGTCTGATACCAGCCACCCGAACGGCTGAAGCTGAGGAATATTTCTGTCTGGGGAAAAACTCAGCTGCTGCCCACTGATGTGAAATCCATTTATATTTTTGTTCATGTAGTACTGTCCTTTGATAAATGTATCAGAATATCATTCTGGTCCTTATTCGTATATGTTAACAGTGGAACATATTTTTGATTAGCTTGTTTACCTCCAAGGCTGAGTTTGTGCTTTTGGCTTGATATGGGAAGAGGGCTTGCTTATTGAGTCCTGTATTTAAAACTACATTTTTCATTGTGTTGTCAATGTTTTTGCCTCAGTGTCTATTGAGGACTCTGGTGATTATATTTATGCTTTATGTTTTCTCTGCTGGCAGATGCTGGACTAATCTGAGAACTCACAGTTGAAGACATGTTCATTAGACTGGGACGCCTGACCCCTGGATACTTCCGTCTCCTCCAGGTGTGTGTCCTTGTCTATCTAGGGGTGATTTTAAACATTGGTTTGTAGTTTATTTCCTGCACACACTGTTTGTTTTTAGAGTTTATTTGGAAAGTTGATATATTAGCATAGGGATCCAATGTACTGTAGGCTAGTTGTGATGGATAACAACACAGTGAAATGTGGACATTAACATTTCATAGTGAACTACAGATGCAGACCTTAAGTGATTATATAATACAACACTTATGACTGCTTTTCTTACTGAAAGAACCAGCTCATATCGTTTGAAGCTTTTGCTGAATGGTACTTTCTTAAATAAAGGATCATTTTGACGTTAGCATATTATCTTGCATGCCTGCCTCACAGATGTGAATAAAACAATACCAAAGACTTATTCCTATCAGGAAACAGAATTCTGTTACCATGGTGTGGATCTGTCCTGTGAGAGCTGTAAATATGAGAGACATGCAAACTATGTGACACTGTTTCCTGCCTACTGGTTTTATTATCAGTGCCATTGCTAATGTGTGTGGAAAGAGCACTGTGTGCCCTTAACTCAAATCCTTAATTTCCTTGTTCAAATATTCATAGTGAGTGCCAGCGTAAAGGAAACTTGGAAAGTAGGCAACAATAGAACAGGATTGTTTCACAGTTCAAAAACAGTAGGGGCTGTGTGAACTGATGCCAATATAAATTGACCAAACCTTGTGTGTGTCGGGGTGTGTGTGTGTATGTTTGTGTGTTTGTGTGTGTGTATGTGTGCGTGCTCGTTTCTTCCCCCTGGCAGAGACAGGTCTCAGGTGAAGTCCAGATACAGCCGCAGAAAGGATTCATCAACCAGATCGCCATGACGATGGCCATGGTGGGCATGAGTGTGTCCTTCTACAGCGCCCGGCGGATGGCGGAGAAGTTCCATCTGAAAGAGAATGCTCCCTGAACAGTTGGACAGTGTGGCCCCTCAACTGGACCAGAGAGATGGGGGGAGAGAGAAGAAGAGAATCAGAGTAGGCTGCAGTGCTGCACTCCATCACCTTGCATTGCAGCGTTTGGCACCTTCACTAGAATGCAGGCCTACTCAAAGCTGCCATGGTGGTTCTGTGGGCTGAGTGTTTGTTGATGTTGTTTGAGAGAATGTCTGTGTTTGATGGAAGAGGATGGTTATCAGGAGCGTTTTGTCTTGAGAGTGAGACCATGCAGTCTTTAATAAACAACTGCTGGGTTTGACATACGTTTATCTTTGTATTATGATAATGGGAAAATGTAAGTGTACTGTGGGGAAATGGAAATGTGAATTACCAGTACTAATGCCCAATAGATTAAAATGACCAAACAACATTTTTACCTAAAGACATTTTTTGGAAGATATGAGGTGATCTACACATATCTGCTTATTTGAAAGATTTCAACATGTAGGCCTAGCATACTTACTTAGGCTCCATACTAGAATGTCTTTGAACATAGCATGAATGAATCGGTGGTCTCCTCAACGTATGCCACTTCCAAACTGACTCTTAATGACATTTATATGTATATTTTATTAACAAGTATTTTTAATAGTTTACATTTTTAAATAACAAATAAAACTCACTATTTACTCAAAGAAGTTTCAATGATTTATTTGGCTGTAAAGTACATATACGAAAAATAATTTAATGTAATATAATCATCAAAGTCACTGATTTCTTTCTGGGGGTTTTTCTGTTGATAAATGTGTGTATATGTCAGTGGTATGTGACCTATCAAGACTTGAGTATTTGTCATTCAAGTCTTTGAAACAGTTATGCAACACCAAAGTGTTGTTGTGAAAATATGTCTAATTCTATGGGGTTATCCATGTGGAAGGTATAGTACATTAGGTTAGGGAGTGATATGGTCACACAGCTGCACTGAATGTATTGGGTGATTCATGTGAAAATAAGCTAAAGGAGGAAAATGTGGTTTTGACACTAGATGAATAAGATATCCCATTCAGGGCTGGAAAATTCCAGAAACGTTCAATACATTCCATTCTTTAATGGAAGCCTCTAAACATAATCCAGGTAGAATCAGGAATTCCACAGGGTAGCTGTGTAGGCCCCTTAATTTTTTCTATCTTTACTAACGACATGCCACTGGCTTTGAGTAAAGTGTGTCTATGAATGCAGACAGGGTTGGGTAGGTTACTTTCTAAATGTAATCCGGTACAGTTACTAGTTACCTGTCAAAAATTATAAATGTATGTTGCCAATTGAACAACGTCTATTGCATGATAAATCAACGTTAAAGTTTACATAGCTGGTCATATGGATGTAAAATTGGACTTCATGGGTTGGTTATGTAGGCTTCTTCTAATCTACCCCCCTGATCTTCAAGAATAGGACTTGGTAATACGGAAGTGTAGATTAGCCAAATGGTTTTACCTGAGCATTAATTAATGCCGTATGCTGCATTTACTACAGGCCTATTTTTGACAATTTTGTTGGTGACACTTTGATATCTTGATAATATGCAGCTGTTTAAAGCACACATCCACAGAAGAAACATTAACAACACCGCCACCCCGCCTCTGTTTTGGTAAAAAGCTGAGGGATGGGCTTGGAGAAATGTAACCAATCTCAGACTAATAGACAGAGCTATGGATGCAAGGACTGACCATCCATGATATGAAAATCATTGTTTTAACGATGTGTAAAAATGTAAACAGTGTTTACATTTACAATGTTTACAAACATTTGAGAAAAACAAGCTTATATTTTGGGTTCTCCTGGAGTGTGACAGTTGAACTAAGCTCGTTAGGCATTTATACGTTATATTCTTCAAGAATCAATGTATATATATATCATTTATAAGTAAAAAAATGGATGTAGCAACTACAGATTGCACCTTTAAGTCTATCAAAAGTGTGCAAGTTTGAGCATGTGTCCATTAGCCCTATCGATTTTTTTTATCAGCATGAATTAGATTGAGCAATAAAAACGTCACTTTTATTCCATAGACTTTGATCCGCATTATGTAGCTATTTCAAGAGCGCATTTTTCACTGGCTGTCCACCGATTTCAAAAGCAATGATTGATAAGCAGCTTAAGCTTCTTGAATTCAAGCATTATTTTAATATCTGATCAATTAGTCTTCTAATTAATTAATTAATTATTCTTTACCTCACGTTAGTCTCATTTCAAACGTCGGAAATTGTTGGTTATCTGCACGAACCCAGCCTTCACTATGAATCATCCATACATCAATTGTCTTAATCATTTATTTACAAACAAAATAATCACAGAAATGCATAACAAACAAACAGTAGATATGGTTACAAGGAAATGATAGGGGATGTACCCGAGTGTGCTAAACCGATATGGTGGCTTGGTAGACAAAGGGACTGAGAAGGGCGCGAAAGACAAAAGACACTACACAGTTGATAATTATATTGATAGAAATACTAATCATTTGCACATGAACACTCACTTATTCGGGAATAATTGCAATCAATATATATATTTACGTTCAGTGTGTCGTCGTGATCTCTGTTGTAATCGTCAGTCTTTCTGTTGAAAAGTTCATCTGAACTTCTCTTTGCCTCCCTGGAGTCGTTCATGGTTAGAATGGATACTTCAGCATACCATTCAGAAATGTTCCTGTAGAATATATGTTTCGACGGTTGTCGGTCTTCGCATTCCAGGTCGAAATAAATTCTAGCTGCAGACTAGTAATTAGTATCGAAGATTTGCTCTTATTCTGTCGGCATCGATAGTCTCAGAGTTGAAATATTTTCACCAGTGTAGCCAATGCTCCACGTGGTTTGGTTAGGAATTCAACAATCGTTACAACCTTAGCTCCCTCAGATGACCGAGGAATGCATGGTCTCTACTCAAACCTTAGCCCTCTCAGTAATCGAGGTACGCATGGTCTGAAGTGGGCTTCTCCAGGTGGGGGTTATATTCGCAACAGCAGAAAAGGCTGTCCCATGACGCCAGATCAATGTCTGTGCTCATGTGGCGGGCCAAGGGCTTAGTTAAAATTTAAAGGCAATTAGATTCTCTTTCATTAAACAGTTTAAAATCACATTACATAATTTCACAAATAATTTCATCTTTACTCATTCATTTTATACAATAATTAGATGCAAATCTCATAACGGAGACTCTTGTATAAACAGAGTTATGGTAATGTGGCTGTATTGTCTCTCATGAGGTCACAAACATTAAACAAAATGGACAGGTCGTAGCTGGATTCTCCACTGACCGTTTGTTTACACATTCTCCAAAACATGGATATTGTTCAGTTCTCAAGTTCTGTGAGGTAGAAGAAGTTCCTTTGTTCTACTGTGAACCCTCCCTCTATACCGCATGGCAGGGGAAAAAGAGTCTCCTCATGGAATTTACGACCTGAGATAACAGAGCCTGGGTGTAATAGGGAGAGAGAGGGGGAAGGAACTCACTATACCCAAAGAGGGCCACGTCATGACAACATGTTAAATGCGCAACCAGAGGGAAAATAATTCTAGACCACTTTTACTCCACACACAGAGACACGTACAAAGCTTTCCCTCACCCTCCATTTGGCAAATCTGACCATTATTCTATCCTCCTGATTCCTGCTTACAAGCAAAAATAAAAGCAGGAATCTCCAGTGACTTGGTCTATAAAAACATGGTCAGATGAAGCAGATGCTAAACTACAGGACTGTTTTGTTAGCACAGACTGGAATATATTCCAGGATTCTTCCGATGGCATTGAGGAGTACATCACATCAGTCACTCGCTTAATCAATAAGTGCATCAAGGACATTGTCCCCACAGTGACTGTACATACGTACCCCAACCAGAAGCCATGGATTACAGGCAACATTCGCACTGAGCTAAAGGGTTGAGCTGCCGCTTTCCAGGAGCGGGACTCTAACCCGGAAGCTTATGAGAAATCCTGCTATGCCTTCCGACGAAACGTCAAACAGGCAAAGCTTCAATACAGGACTAAGATCGAATTGTACTACACTGGCTCCGACGCTTGTTGGATGTGGCAGGGACTGTAAACTATTACAGACTACGAAGGGAAGCACAGCCGAGAGCTGCCCAGTGACACGAGCCTACCAGACGAGCTAAATAACTTATATGCTTGCTTCGAGGCAAGTAACATTGAAACATGCATGAGAACATCAGTTGTTCCGGACGACTGTGTGATCACGCTCTCCACAGCCGATGTGAGTAAGACCTTAAAACAGGGCAACATTCACAGCAGGACCAGACGGATTACCAGGACGTGTACTCTGAGCATGCACTGACCAACTGGAAAGTGTCTTCACTGACATTTTCAACCTCTCCCTGTCTGAGTCTGGACTTCCTGGTAGGTATCAACACATCCCCCACATTGATCCTCAACACGGGGACTCCTCAGGGGTGCATGCTCAGTGCCCTCCTGTACTCCCTGTTCACTCATGACTGCACGGCCAAGCACGACTCCAACAGCATCATTAAGTTTGCTGATGACACAACAGTGGTAGGCCTGATCACCGACAACGATGAGACAGCCTTTAGGGAGGAGGTCAGAGACCTGACCGTGTGGTGCAAGGACAACCTCTCGCTCAATGTGATTAAGACAAAGGTGATGATTGTGGACTACAGGAAAAGGAGGACCGAGCACGAATCCATTCTCATCGACAGGGCTGTAGTGGAGCAGGTTGATAGCTTTAAGTTCCTTGGCGTCCACATCCCCAACAAACTAACATGGCCCAAGCACAACAAGACAGTCGTGAAGAGGGCACAACAAAAGCTATTTCCCTTCAGGAGACTAAAAAGATTTGGTATGGGTCCTCAGATCCTCAAAAGATTTTACAGCTGCACCATCGAGAGCATCCTGATGGGTTGCCTGTTATGGCAACTGCTCTGCCTCCGACTGCAAAACAATACAGAGGGTAGTCCGTACAGTACATCACCGGGGCCAAGCTTCCTGACATCCAGGACCTCTATACCAGGCAGGGTCAGAGGAAGGCCCTAAAAATTGTCAAAGACTCCAGCCACCCTAGTAATAGACTGTTCTCTCTGCTACCGCATGGAAAGCATCAAGTCTAGGTCCAAGAGGCTCCTAAATAGCTTCTACCCCCAAGCCATAAGACTCCTGAACAGCTTATCAAATGGCTACCCAGACTCTTACTTTTTTGTTGTTGTATTTTCTTGAAACTGCATTGTTGGTTAAGGGCTTGTAATTAAGCATTTCACTGTAAGGTCTACCTACACCTGTTGTATTCGGCACATTTGACAAATAACATTTGATTTGATTTGCTGTTACCTCCAAGCATTTATTCAAGTTGGATAATCTTTGGATGTCGACAGCAGTCACACCATTGGAAGACATGGCTTGGACTGTAGCCTACAAAAGCCTGTTCCTGCTCTTTTCCCGTGATCCATCAAACACATGTGTTGTGTCATCATAGTGGTCTCTGACTTCTGGTCTTCTGATCACACTCAAAGTTATTAGTAAGGAAGTAGTAAGGAATAAATTAGTCCTAAATATTTCAAAAACTTAAAGCATAAATCATTCACTAAACCCTAAACCTCAACTACATCTCGTAATTAATAATATGGAAATTGAGCAAGTTGACGTCAAAACATATTGATACAACAGTAGCTAAGATAGGGAGAAGTCCATCCATAATAGAGCACTACTCTGCCTTCTTAACAACACTATCAAAAAAGCAAGTCCAATAGGCCCTAGTTTTGTTACAGCTAGACTACTGTTCAGCAGTATGTCAAATGCCACAAAGAGGGACTTGGGAAAATTGCAGTTGGCTCGGAACAGGGCAGCACAGCTGGCCCTTAAAAGTACACAGAGAGCTAACATTAATGACATGCATGTCAATCCCTCATGGCTCAGAGATTGACTTCATCACTACTTGTTTTTGTAAGAGGTGTTGACAAGCTGAATGTACCAAGCTGTCTGTTTAAAATACTTGCATACAGCTCAGACACCCATGTACACCCCACAACACATGCCACCAGAGGTATACAGTATTCACAGTCCCCAAGTCCAGAACAGAATACGGGAGGCACACAGGACTACATAGAGCCATGACCACATGGAACTCTATTCCACATCAAGTAACAGATGTAAGCAGTAGAATTAGATGGGGACTGTGAAGAGACACACGCAAAGGCACAGACACACACACATACGTTGTGATATTGTTGTATATTTTGTTTTATATGTATTGTAAGTGCTTTAATATGTTTGAACCCCAGGAAGAGTAGTTGCTGCCTTGTTAGCAGCTAATGGGGATCCCTAATAAATACAAACACAAATACAAAAGTGACTAGTGTTCCATTATTAAAGTGACCAGTGATTCCATGTGTATGTACAGTATGTAGGGCAGCAGCCTCTAAGGTGTACAGGATAGAGTAACCGTGTGCTAGTAAAGGCTATTTAACAGTGTGACGGCCTTGAGATAGGAGCTGTTGTTCCTTCGTTTTGTTGACGTTGAGGGAGAGGTTATTTTCCTTGCACCACTCCGCCAGGTCCCTCACCTCCTCCCTGTATGCTGTCTCATCAATGTTGATAATCAGGCCTACTATGGTTGTGTCATATAAAAAAACAGAATTCTCTTGGGAGGTAAGACGGTCAGCATTTGATTGTGAGGTATTCTAGGTCAGGTAAACTAAAGGACTTGAGTTTTTGTACATGATTATCACAATCACACCATGAGTAGTTAGTCCTGAAAAATACACCACCTCTTCTTCCCGGAGAGTTCTTTATTCCTGTCTGCGGGATGTACTGAGAACTCAGCTGGTTGTCTAGACGTAGACAGTATATACGGAGAGAGCCATGATTCCGTGAAACAGAGTATGTTACAGCCCCTGAGGTCTCCCTGGAAGGAGATCCTCGCCCTGAGCTCATCTACTTTACTGAACATTAGCGATTAATATACTGAAAAGCAGAGGATGGTGTGCCTGCCTCCTGAGTCGGACTAGAAGTCCACTCCGAATACCGCTTCTCCACCGGCGGCATCTTGGAACAGCCTCTGGAATAAGTTCAACTGCTCTTGGGGGTTCGAACAAAGGATCCAATTTGGAAAAGTTGTAATTCTGGTCCTAATGCTGGTGAGTTACCGCCGCTCTGATATCCAAAAGTTATTTCCGGCTGTAAGTAATAACACAAAAAAACGTTCTGGGCTAATAATGTACGAAATAACACACAAAAAAAATGAAATCCTTCAAAGTTGCTTAGGAGCTAGAAGCATCTGGAGCTTGCTTCGAGGCTTAGCATCTGCCTGAAGCTCAGTCAGTTAGTCAGTCAGTGAGCCAGAGTCTACTGTGAGAACCCATACTGGGAATAG
Source organism: Oncorhynchus keta (assembly GCF_023373465.1). Lineage (NCBI taxonomy): Eukaryota > Metazoa > Chordata > Actinopteri > Salmoniformes > Salmonidae > Oncorhynchus > Oncorhynchus keta. The sequence continues at coordinate 24,067,340 of NC_068439.1, forward strand.
CAGTGTGATTCTGTGGGAACCGACCATGTTTGAAGAAGAATACTGTGCCTATTTAAACAGTAATCCTAATGGTATGAACTGTTGTCTTTACTGTCGTTGGGTTGGGGCAGGGCAGACAATCAAACAGATAAGGATGACATGGGGTAACAGCAGGAGACGGGATAAACAGTCAGGAGCCAGGACTGCATTGGGGGACACAACACTACACCATCCTGCACTGTCCTCATTATGCATCACTGGACTAACTGCTACTAAACATTCCTCTGAGGAACTCAGCAGTGCAGAGACTGCATTGGTAGACAAGGGAGTTGCAGTTGGTTTGATGGCAGAATCATATGAAGTGTTATCTTTTTCATTCCTTTAGACTTGACACTGCCTTCTCCCACCTGGGAAAGAGGTGAAAGATACCTGAATGAAAAATCAGTGTGTGTTTTTAATTTTTAATTTCACCTTTATTTAACCAGGTAGGCTAGTTGAGAATAAGTTCTCATTTGCAACTGCGACCTGGCCAAGATAAAGCATAGCAATTCGACACATACAACAACACAGAGTTACACATGGAATAAACAAAACATAGTCAATAATACAGTAGAAAAAAAAAAAAAAAAAAAAAAAATGCTATATACAGTGAGTGCAAATGAGGTAAGATAAGTGAGTTAAGGCAAGAAATAGGCCTTGACGGTGCAGTAATTGCAATATAGCAATTAAACTGGAATGGTAGATGTGCAGAGGATGAATGTGCAAGTAGAGATACTGGGGTGCAAAGGAGCAAAATAAATAAATACAGTATGGGGATGAGGTAGTTTGATGGGCTGTTTACAGATAGGCTATGTACAGGTGCAGTGATCTGTGAGCTGCTCTGACAGCTGGTGCTTAAAGTTAGTGAGGGAGATATGAGTCTCCAGCTTCAGAGATGTTTGCAGTTCGTTCCAGTCATTGGCAGCAGAGAACTGGAAGGAAAGACGACCAAAGGAGGAATTGGCTTTGGGGGTGACCAGTGAGATATTCCTGGTGGAGCATGTACTATGAGTGGGTGCTGCTATGGTGACCAGTGAGATGAGATAAAGCGGGGCTTTACCTAGCAGAGACTTGTAGATAACCTGTAGCCAGTGGGTTTGGTGACGAGTATGAAGCGAGGGCCACGGTCGCAATGGTGGGTAGTATATGTGGTTTTGGTGACAAAACGGATGGCACTGTGATAGACTGCATCCAGTTCGATGAGTAGAGTGTTGGAGGCTATTTTATAGATAACATCACCGAAGTCGAGGATCGGTAGGATGGACAGTTTTACAAAGGTGTTTGGCAGCATGAGTGAATGATGCTTTGTTGCGATATAGGAAGCCGATTCTAGATTTAATTTTGGATTCGAGTCTGCGAATAAGAATGTGGTGATTGACAGAGTCAAAAGCCTTGGACAGGTCGAAGAATACGGCTGCGCAGTAATGTCTCTTATCGATGGCGGTTATGATGTCGTTTAGTATGTGTGTGTGTGTATGTGGGGGGGTGGAAGGGCAAAAGCTTTCCTACACGGCTCACATTTGGTGCCCGCTGTAGATGATGGGATCTCCCACACAGAGCCTCTGTTTCCTGGTGTCTTCCTCTTTGCCTTTCATTGGGTTCATCCAGCCTTTAATGTGGTTGGTATAGTAGTCTGTCTGTTTGGTATGGCCGTGGCCGCCCGGTTGTTATCAGGGTTGGGTAGGTTACTTTCTATTTGTAATACGTTACAGTTACAAGTTACCTGTCCAAAAATGTAATCAGTAACATAACTTTTGGATTACCCAAACTTAGTAACATAACCTGATTACTTTCATTTACTTTTGGATTGCTTTCCCATTAAGAGGCATTAGAAGAAGACAAAATGGATGCCAATGTGTTGTCATTAATTGAAAACCCTTAATCTATTTTATGAGAATTTGTAAGATTCTTGTTTGCATAAAATAGACGTAGACCAGCCATTTCAATAATAGGTAACAGAATTTATTCTCGGAGCGCGCTCCCACGTTACCACGAGCAACAGTTTATATACAATAACATGACGTCATTTCATTGCTTAACAGAATTACCTCCTCTCGACCGGGACAAAGTGAGGTTAATAGTTCATTCTAACTTACTAACACACACACAGGTCACACAACATAACTGAATTAACTTTTGACCCATCAACATTATCGATCACCACTTAGCTGACAGTTCTAATTAACAGAGAACCTAGGAATGCACTCACAGTCTTATCTAAAACACCCCAGAGCTCAGTTTCGTCGGTTCAACCATAGGTTAACTACCTTATCTGCTTACTTAATCCACAACCCATTAGTTTCTGCCTAGTTGGAATGGTGTTCATTAACTTTAATTACTCCTTGTCCGCGTCACACAATCCCTTCTTATGAACTCATATTGTTAATCAGATATAATAAAACAGAGTATAAGTTTACTTAGTTACAGTTCCGTTTAAAAAGATTTGTTCAGTCATTTAATCATAATTTTCCCAACAGTTTGTCATCTTAGACGTCTCTGACTTGTGGTCGGACTCGCTCAGGTGGAACAAACTTAAACTTGCGCCTTTCCTCCAATGCTGAATTAAATGTCATTGAGAAAACATGTATTATTTTCTGCAAACATCCTTTCTGAATTTAAAAGTAATCCAATAAGTATTCATCAAGTTTTTCAAAAGTATCTGGAATCTGATTACAATATTTTTGCTGGTAACATAACTGATTCCTTGGAGTCCACATCACCAACAAACTAACATGGTCCAAGCACAAATCGTGACGAGGGCAAGACAAAACCTATTCCCCCTCAGGAGACTGAAAAGATTAGCTAACATTGAAAAGATTAGTTAGCATTGTAGCTGGCATGAACAAGATAGCAAAGTGAGTTTCAGTAACGATGATGCCATGCATTTCTATCATAAGTTGCTGGGCTGACAGTTTGCATGAAATTACAAATGACTTGTCAGAAAAGGGTGACATCTTTACTATGGCAGGGTGGGTATAATTTGTGGAACGTTCCAACAGGAATCTGTTCCAAAAACTTTGTAAATAACAAGGTTGCCAACAAACAACACATACAAAGTTGTATAAGCTGCAGAATAAGATAGGAAGTGGGCTATTTAATAAAAATTTTCACTCACCACGTTTATTCTGAAAACATGCCTGTCCTCACTCTGGTAGCCTATGGACAAACATTAAGAATAAGCTATGTGTTGAGTTGATGCCTATTCGGCAGCTAGTTAGCTAGGTGAATTCATCATGCTACTTTAAATGCATTGTTTGTTGGCAACCTTCAGTGGTTGAAAAAGTACTCAATTGTCGTACTTGATCAAAAGTAAAGATACCTTAATAGAAAATGACTCAAGTAAAAGTCAGCCAGTAAAATACTACTTGAGTAATAGTCAAAAAGTATTTGGTTTTAAATGTACAGTCGTGGCCAAAAGTTTTGATAATGACACAAATTCTGCTGCCTCAGTTTGTATGATGGCAATTTGCATATACTCCAGAATGTTATGAAGAGTGATCAGATGAATTGCAAATAATTGCAAAGTCCCGCAAATGAACTGAATCCCCAAAAAACATTTCCACTGCATTTCATCCCTGCCACAAAAGGACCAGCTGACATCATGTCAGTGATTCTCTCGTTAACACAGGTGTGAGTGTTAACGAGGAGATCACTCTGTCATACTGATTGAGTTCGATTAACAGACTGGAAAGTTAAAAAGGAGGGTGGTGATTGGAATCATTGGTCTTCCTCTGTCAACCATGGTTACCTGCATGGAAACACGTGCCTGCATCATTGCTTTGCACAAAAAGGGCTTCACAGGCAAGGATATTGCTTCCAGTAAGTTTGCACCTAAATCAACAATTTATCAGATAATCAAGAACTTCAAGGAGAGCGGTTCAATAGTTGTGAAGAAGGATTCAGGGCGCCCAAGAAAGTCCAGCAAGCGCCAAGACCGTCTCCTAAAGTTGATTCAGCTGTGGGATCGGGGCACCACCAGTACAGAGCTTGCTCAGGAATGGCAGCAGGCAGGTGTGAGTCCATCTGCACGCACAATTCGGCAAAGCCTTTTGGAGGATGGCCTGGTGTCAAGAAGGGCAGCAAAGAAGCCACTTCTCTCCAGGAAAAACATCAGGGACAGACTGATATTCTGCAAAAGGTACAGGGATTGGACTGCTGAGGACTGGGGTAAAGTTATTTTCTCTGATGAATCCCCTTTCCGATTGTTTGGGGCATCCGGAAAAAAAGCTTGTCTGGAGAAGACAAGGTGAGCGCTACCATCAGTCCTGTGTCATGCCAACAGTAAAGCATCCTGAGACCATTCATGTCTGGGGTTGCTTCTCTGCCAAGGGAGTGGGCTCACTCACAATTTTGCCTAAGAACACAGCCATGAATAAAGAATGGTACCAACACATCCCCCGAGAGCAACTTCTCCCAACCATCCAGGAACAGTTTGGTGAACGTACAATGCCTTTTCCAGCATGATGGAGCACCTTGCCATAAGGCAAACTTGATAACTAAGTGGCTCGGGGAACAAAACATCGATATTTTGGGTTCATGGCCAGGAAACTCCCCCGACCTTAATCCTATTGAGAACTTGTGGTCAATCCTCAAGAGCCGGGTAGACAAACAAAACCCCACAAATTCTGACAAACTCCAAGCATTGATTATGCAAGAATGGGCTGCCATCAGTCAGGATGTGGCCCAGAAGTTAATTGACAGCATGTCAGGGCGGATTGGAGAGATCTTGAAAAAGAATGGTCAACACTGCAAATATTGACTCTTTGCATCAACGTCATGTAATTGTCAATAAAATCATTTGACACTTATGAAATGCTTGTAATTATACTTCAGTATTCTATACTGACATCTGACAAAAATATCTAAATACACTGAAGCAGCAAACTTTGTGGAAATTAATATTTCTGTCATTCTCAAAACTTTTGGCCATGACTGTACAATAATGAAATCACCAGGTCCCAACATACATGGCAAGTCAAAAAAATAATTTTCACTTGTCCACACTACAAACTGAAGTTAAATAAGAAAACCCTTCAAAACAAATGTACCATGAAAGCATACACATTGCTTTGAAACAGTGTCCAAGGAAAGATTTTTGGCATGTGAGTGCATTGATGTGAGAAATGCTGTGTTTGCAGTCGAAAATACATTTTCTGGTCCAGCATCACCCATACATGTTGTGAACAATTCTTGGGCTAATTCAGTTCCAACTATGTTCAAAACTGTTCTGCATGCTGGAGTATTAAAAAGCTGTTGAATTGTACTTTTTCTTTACATTCACATACACTGTTCACAGAAACATTGCTCGGATCTTGTCCCCTGGACCTTGGTGGACTTTTGGTGTGGATGATGTTCAGGTTGGATATTCCTTTAAATTATTCTACTGAACTGTACCATTTGATTGTCATTCCTTTATGGAGAATTGCACCTTGTTCACACCACACGGCCTACCAAAGCAAGGTTTCTCAAACAACTGTGGGGTGTTTGTTGTGATGGTAAGATGCTATTCAGTATATTATATTAGTCCTATTTTCTGTTATAACATATGAAAAGTTATTATTATTTCTGTGCTTGCAGCACGGCACAACATCAATGTTAAATTATGAAATTATCATCACTAGTGGATACAATGTTTTTGGGATACTCATCCGATTGAGTGATTTTCTTTTTCAAAGGAAAACATGCAGCAAATTAGGCGACAGTGGTGCCTAGTTCTCCTGCAGAACTTTCCAATACCCTAAGTTTTGAACATTATAAAAACTTTTCATTTGCATCCTTAAAATCACCCACGCACCAGGCTGTCTCTCCGTCTCCTCCCTCCAGGTTCTCCCGCCTGTCCGGCACCTCCAGAGTCTCCCTCCTGTCCGGAGCCGCCAGAGCCGCCCGTCAGTCAGGAGCAGCCAGAGCCGCCCGTCAGTCAGGAGTAGCCAGACCCGCCCGTCAGTCAGGAGCTGCCAGAGCCGCCCATCAGTCAGGAGCTGCCAGAGCCGCCCGTCAGTCAGGAGCTGTGAGAGCCTCCCGTCAGTCAGGAGCTGCCAGAGCCGCCCTTCAGTCAGGAGCTGCCAGAGCCGCCCTTCACTCCGGAGCAGCCAGAGTCGCCCTTCACTCCGGAGCGGCCAGAGTCGCCCTTCACTCCGGAGCGGCCAGAGTCGCCCTTCACTCCGGAGCGGCCAGAGTCTCCCTTCACTCCGGAGCTGTCAGAGTCTCCCTTCACTCCGGCGCTGCCAGAGTCTCCCGCCTGTCCGGCGACGTCCCGCGCCAGAGCCGCCACCGCGGACAGATGCCCACCCAGACCCACCCCTATGAGTTTAGGTTTTGCGGCCGGAGTCCGCACCTTTCGGGGGGGGGGGGGTGTACTGTCACGTCCTGACCTTAGTTCCTTTTTTATGTCCCTATTTTAGTTTGGTCAGGGTGTGAGTTGGGGTGGGCATTCTATGTTTTTTCTGTGTGTTATAGTTCTATGTGTTTGGCATGGTATGGTTCCCAATCAGAGGCAGTTGTCAATTGTTGTCTCTGATTGGGAACCATACTTAGGTAGCCTGTTCCCACCTGGTGTTTGTGGGTAGTTGTTTTCTGTTTTGTTTTTCAGGACTGTTTCGTTTTTGTTCATTCTCTGGTTATTTTGTTTTGTGTTCAGCTGAAATGAAAAAATCATGAACACTTACCACGCTGCGCTTTGGTCCACACCCTCTTCATACGACGACCGTTACATGACCTGAATATATGTTCATATTGGATGTGTGTCATTCACTCACTAAGGTCTGAAGAAGAGAGGTTGAAAGATTGATAAAGGCGACGTAAACAAAACACACTACAGGTAGGAGTGATGAGTGGTATAGTCATAAACCAATGTTTAAAGCCCCCCTCTCCAATATATTTCAGGATGATGTAGAAGACGTCCCCGTCCCCCCAAGAAGTCACAGCATGTCACATCAGCATCCAGCTCTGCAGGATCAGGTACTGTATAGGCTATTAGCTAAAGTAAGGTGCATTCTTGTACACACATCCCTAGAGGTTCCCTTACATTACTTAATGACCACAATCTGTTTCCTTTCTGGACGATACTGAAAACAAAATGCACAGTGAACTGGGAGCTGTGAACTGGGTATGTAGTCTACTGTGTGTAATACTAGCGGCTTGATGCATGGCAAGGTATAATAGCTGTGATGACTTGTTGAGTCGTTATAGATATCACTGAACACCCCTTTGGTAATAGGGGCTTTCGTTTGCATGGTGGTATTGTGAAAGTGGGGTGTAATTTGACTTGATCACCCAATGAGGCACTAGTCTTAATATTTATTCTTCCTTTTTCTTCAAGGAATCAGGTGTTCTTCTAAGGGACACCCTAGAGGCAGCAAGGTGGTGCGAACTCCAAACATTTAAAGGCACTTTTTCCCTGCCTAGTGTAATTGGGATGGATGGGGAAGACCACATTACAACCCAGAACTACGGTTGTATGATGGCCTGGATGAAGAGGAAAATATTCTCCTCAAGGGACCACTCATGTTACTGTAACGGCTCTCGTATGTTGAATGAAGAGTGGACCAAGGCGCAGCGCGGTAGGTGTACATCGTCTTAATTGATGACACCAAAACAAAATAACAAAAGACAAAAAAACGAAAGCGAACAGTTCTGTAAGGCTAAGAAACTAAACAGAAAAAAAGATCCCACGAAAAATGGACCAAGCAGCGTGGCCAGGAGGAGTGGACATGGGAGGAAATCCTGAATGGAGAAGGACCCTGGACAAGGGCCGGAGAGTATCGCCGTCCAAGGGAGCAGATGGAGGCAGCGAAAGCGGAACGGCGATGACACGACGAGTTAGATCAACAACGGAAGCCTGAGAGGCAGCTCCCAATTTTTTGGGGGGGAGGGGTCACACAGGGAGATTGGCAGAGTCAGGGTTTAAACCTGAGCCAACTCCCAGTGCTTACCGTGGGGAGCGTGTGACCGGTCAGGCACAGTGTTATGAGGTGATGCACATGGTGTCTCCAGTGCGCATTCACAGCCCGGTGCGCTCTGTGCTAGCTCCCCGCATTTGCCGTGCTAGAGTGGGCATCCAGCTAGGACGGATTGTGCCGGCTCAGAGGTCCTGGACTCCAATGCGTCTCCTCGGTCAAGGATATCCTGCGCCAGCTCTATGCACGGTATCCCCAGTTCGCCAGCACAACCCAGTGCGGTGTGTTCCAGCTTCCCACACTTTCCGTGCTACAGGGGGTATTAAGCCAGGACACGTTTTGCCAGCTCTATGCTCCAGACCTCCAGTGCTCCTCCACGGCCCAGTATATCCTGCACCGGCTCTACGCACTATGGCTCCAGTGCGCCTTCATAGCCCAGTGCGTCCTGTGCCAGCTCTCCACACTCCCCAAGCTAAAGTGGGTATCCAGCCAGGATGCGTTGTGGCAGCTCCCCGCACCAGGCTTCTAGTACGTCTCCGCAGTCCGGTGAGACCTGTTCCGGCTCCACGTACGAAGCCTCCAGTGATGATCCATGGCCCGAAGCCTCCAGTGATGATCCATGGCCTGAAGCCTCCAGTGATGATCCATGGCACGAAGCCTCCAGTGATGATCCATGGCACGGTGCCTCCGGTGATGATCCATGGCACGAAGCCTCCATTGATGATCCACGGCCCGGAGCCTGCAGTGATGATCCATGGCACAAAGCCTGCAGTGATGATCCAGGGAAAGAAGCCTCCAGCGATGGTCTCCCAGTCCGGAGCCTCCAGCCACGGTCCCCAGTCCGGAGCCTCCAGCGACGGTCCCCAGTCCGGAGCCTCCAGCCACGGTCCCCAGTCCGGAGCCTCCAGCGACGGTCCCCAGTCCGGAGCCTCCATCCACGGTCCCCAGTCCGGAGCCTCCAGCCACGGTCCCCAGTCCGGAGCCTCCAGCGACGGTCCCCAGTCCGGAGCCTCCAGCGACGGTCCCCAGTCCGGAGCCTCCAGCCACGGTCCCCAGTCCGGAGCCTCCAGCGACGGTCCCCAGTCCGGAGCCTCCAGCGACGGTCCCCAGTCCGGAGCCTCCAGCCACGGTCCCCAGTCCGGAGCCTCCAGCGACGGTCCCCAGTCCGGAGCCTCCAGCGACGGTCCCCAGTCCGGAGCCTCCAGCCACGGTCCCCAGTCCGGAGCCTCCAGCCACGGTCCCCAGTCCGGAGCCTCCAGCGACGGTCCCCAGTCCGGAGCCTGCAGCGACGGTTCCCAGTCCGGAGCCTCCAGCGAGGGTCCCAAGTCCGGAGCCTCCAGCGAGGGTCCCAAGTCCGGAGCCTGCAGCGACGATCTACGGTCCGGAGGTCCCGGCTACGATCCCTGCACCAGAGGCGCCACCGAAGTGAGGGGTGCCTCAAGCGGAGCGGGGTATGCGTCCTGCACCGGAGCCCCCACCGAGAGTAGATGCCCACTCGGACCCTGCCCTATAGGTTCAGGTTTGCGTTTGGAGTCCACTCCTTTGGGGGGGTACTGTCACAACAGAAAAGTCTTTGTCTCTTTTGAGGAGCAGGAGTGAAGCCATTTTTGAGGAGTGGTCAAACCTGGTTTTTGTCTGCTGTGTTAATTATTTCAATTGATAATTGTGTTGTTTAGTGAAGATGACGTAGAAGTCACCAGAGTCTCTGATCTCTTTACTGGAGCTGGTATAACTTAATTAATGTACAAAGCACATCAATATGGTATATTCAGCCTCCATTCTCATCAGGAAAGTAAATACCATTATAAATCAGGATAGGTAGTAACAGTATATATATGCTCAATATATATGCTCAATGAAATAATATAATAAGTTCTAACATTTATCAACACAATTTTAACAGTACATACTGTTCACTGCAACAATATCAGTAGCTTGTCTCAAATATAGCATGAAACAAAAAGTGTTAACACATCTGCTTGTACCACTTCATATAATATTTCTTATGATCTTCAAAAATGAAATATGTTTGTATTCAACATGTGCCTTGCGCAAACGTGTGTTTGTATTCAGTGTGTGGGGCAAAAAAAAGTGGGAGGGGTCAAAAGTTGAGCCCGGCCCCGAATTGCACACTGCAGTCAGGGGTATTTGGTCCTGTATGCATTACAGGGGATTAGAACGCTTGTTATGGTAACTTTTACACATGTTCATTACACTTGTCCAGTCTGCATTTATAGGTGATGTTAAAGCTCTAACCCAGAGACTGTCTAGAACGCTCGCCAAGGCAACTAGGAGGCGCAACTACAGCGAGCCAGCTCCCTTCCCCATTGATATTGAGGAGAAGGCCAGAGAGGGCTGACAATGACCCAGGGAGGGGGGCCCGACCCCCTGAAAAGGGGTGCCTAACCCTGCCCATGGCCACCAGGGGGCCAAATGACATCATTTGAGTCAATTGGGGTGTACCTGTGGATTTATTTCAAGGCCTACCTTCAAACTCAGTGGCTCTTTGCTTGACATCATGGGAAAATCAAACGAAATCAGCCAAGACCTCGTTAAAAAAAAATTGTAGCCCTCCACAAGTCTGGTTCATCCTTGGGAGCAATTTCCAAACGCCTGAAGGTACCACGTTCATCTGTACAAACAATAGTACGCAAGTATAAACACCATGAAACCACGCAACCGTCATACTACTCAGGAAGGAAATGAGTTGTGTCGTAAAGATGAGCGTATGTTAGTGCGAAATGTGCAAATCAATTCCAGAACAGCCAAGGACCCCGTGAAGATGCTGGAGAAAACAGGTACAAAATTATCTATATACACAGTAAAATGAGTCATATATGGACATAACCTGAAAGGCCGCTCAGCAAGGAAGAAGCCACTGCTCCAAAACCACCATAAAAAAGCCAGACTACGGTTTGTAACTGCACATGGGGACAAAGATGGTACTTTTTGGAGAAACGTCCTCTAGTCTGATGAAACAAAAATAGAACTGTTTGGCCATAATAATAATAATATAATAATAATAATGCCATAATGTTTGGAGGAAAAACGGGGAGGCTTGCAAGCCGAAGAACTCCATCCCAACCCTGAAGCACGTTGTGGGGGTGGGTGCCCTGCTGCAGGAGGAATTGGTGCACTTCACAAAATAGATGGCATCATGAGGCAGGAAAATTATGTGGATATATTGAAGCAGAATCTCAAGACATCAGTCAGGAAGTTAAAGCTTGGTCGCAAATGGGTCTTCCAAATGGACAATGACCCCAAACATACTTCCAAAGTTGTGGCAAAATGGCCTAAGGACAACAAAGTCATGGTATTGGAGTAGCTGTTGCGCACGCCTCTATGAAGAGGGAATGCAACACCCTGCTACAACTAAACTCTCTGTGAAGTGAAAAAGGTATGGACTGTAGGTGCAAGTAAGAATGACAACAGGCAGAATGTGGTACCGTTTACAAGGACTTTATTCCTTTACATGGTAATATGAGGAAAGGAAAAGGGGCTGGACGGAACCAAAGCAAAGAAAGTAAATCTCAAAGCCCCCCCTCTCCTAGCTTACCTGCCTACCCACGACTTACCTAATTTAGCACCACCTGGTGCCCTAACCAAAATACAGGGGGTGGTCCGCCCAGGTCTTACCTAGTGTGCCTAGACAGCGAATATGCTACGGGTATATCTATGCCCGCGGGCCTCTTGCCTAAGCACTCCCTAGGTGCCTTCCCCTTCCCCCCTGGGAACAAATGAAACAGAATATTAAACAATTTCACAAACAAACTAAGAAACAAAGGACATCAAATAAGCTCTATCTGAGCAACAAACTCACAAAACATACCAACTCCTAGCAAAATCTCTCTAGCAAAATCTCTCTAGCAAAATCTCTCTAGCAAAATCTCTCTAGCAAAATCTCTCTAGCAAAATCTCTCTAGCAAAATCTCTCTAGCAAAATCTCTCTAGCAAAATCTCTCTAGCAAAATCTCTCTAGCAAAATCTCTCTAGCAAAATCTCTCTAGCAAAATCTCTCTAGCAAAATCTCTCTAGCAAAATCTCTCTAGCAAAATCTCTCTAGCAAAATCTCTCTGCAATGACATCCCAGCAAATCTCTCCCTCCTTAACAGAACACTGGCTTTTATATAGTTTCTGAAGGAATGGGTAATTGGAGACAGCTGCGTCTTGACGAGGGGGCGGGGTCAGCTCTCCAATTAGCCATGGAGTCGACCAATCAGCTGCTTGAGGGATTTCAGGAAGCCATTTCCTGAAATAAACACATGCAAATACACAAACTACAACACATAAACTGGGGAACGTAACAGTAGCTGTCACAAAGCCCTGACCTCCTGTAGAAAATGTGTGGGCAGAGCTGAAAAAGCATGTGCCAGCAAGGAGGCCTACAAACCTGACTCAGTTACACCAGCTTTGTCAGGAGGAATGGGCCAAAATTCACCCAACTTATTGTAGGAAGCTTGTGGAAGGCTACCTGAAACGTTTGACCCAAGTCAAGCAATTTAAAGGCAATGCTATCAAATACTAATTGAGTGAATGTAAACGTCTGACCCACTGGGAATGTGATGAAAGAAATAAAAGCTGAAATACATCATTCTCTACTATCATTCTGACATCTCACATTCTTAAAATAAAGTGGTGATCCTACCTGACCTAAGACAGGGACTTTTTACTAGGATTAAATGTCAGGAATTGTGAAAAACTGAGTTTAAATGTATTTGGCTAAGGTGTATGTAAACTTCTGACTTCAACTGTATCTCTAGCCAAAACAGACGGATTTTGATGGGGATTTTTTTCTTATGTTAATTATATTTCTGCGGTGCATGACCATTGTAGGCCAAGGGTCTCTGTCAAATAAATTATGAATGTTTAAATATTTTATTTGGATGGACAAGGTGTGGTAGCCCCCTAAGGCCCGCCCATAACGCCCGACCGTAAAATCACAGAAAATATATGTTCTGGTGGAAGCTCCAGAGAAGTACTTGGGGTGACAAGATTGCAGAAGAGTAGCAATTTGTCCATCTTTTTGTATCACAAATTGTAATGACCTCACACTCCACTCCAGTTGGTGGCGGTAATGCACATTTTTGGTTGCCAACCACAGAAGTAGAAAATAACCGAATTGGGCTGGTTGTATGAACCATTGAGGTGTGATTGCAGCCAATGTAACCCAAATAGAGGACATGAGGCACAAACGGGAGTTGATATTCCGCCTGATACATAACAGCTGCGCCTTTCACATTAGTGAACACTTCAACGCTTGACGACACTGCGCAAACATTTAATGAGGAATACAATCATCATCAAATCCGGCGTTAACTCTCATTCATCAGGGAGCTTTTTACTGGTGTTTCTTTACATTTACCCGTGATATTCTATGCATGATGTCCGTACATGCACTGCGTAAAAGTGCAAGCTCCAGCTGCAGTAACATGGCACCAGCATCACTTCCCCTTACATCTTCATTTCTGCCTGCATCTCCGACGCATTGATGGAGGATGACGATTTGGAGTAGCTAGCGGAATAAATCATTTACATATTTGAAATGCCGGCATTCTCGTGTGCCTTTCCTGGCTGTCGCAGGAATCTCCTGGTAATAGTTTTAGTTGTGTTCGTGGGCATTGGATTACCTATTGAAGCCTCTGCCCCTGCATATCAATCGCATGGGACTGAAGGCTCACATTTAACTAATATAACAAATACTAAAAAGGCATTTCCTGTACTTGCCGTAAATTACGAACACGTACGAAAGCCTTTTGAGATCGCGCTATGGATCCTCCTCGCCTTATTGATGAAACTTGGTGAGTATCAGCCTTTGCTTTTGTCACGATGTTAACGTGATACATTGGGAATGCCCACTGCTGCATTAATTGATATGGATTAATATGACACAGTATAAACCCCTCAACGTCAGAATGCGTCATGCATCATGACACTGCAGCTGTCTGCTCAGGGGGTATGATAACTTGATTGAAAGCTTCAGACCCGTTTAGACAGGGACATTATTGCAATACTCTACAACTCGTCAATTCAGACAGGAATGTAATGTTATAAACATACTACAGTTCCTGCCAAGAAGTTTGGACACATGAGTTAGACTTGCCGACCTTGTTCCTAATCGCGAAATTGGTGGTAGAAGTGGGATGATACTATAAACGTTTATAAGCGCGGAAATCGACCCTGCCGCACGAACATGCTTTTGCGGCACAGTCGATAGCGCGCCGGACCTCGGGCTAGAAGGTCGAGGGTTCGAGACCTGCGCCCTGCCTGTTTTTACACAGTATTATGGGCACAACGTTCTCTGGTTCTTTGTGGCACAGGATTGGGCTTGGAAGCCATACTATTACCAATAAGTAAAAGTTGCTGCAGCCATACCCATTGTCCCAGCCCTACTTTTGATCATGAGACACTGCATCTTACCATGGACTTTATAAGCAATTGTCCCTCTCACCAGTCACCACTAGAAATAGATGCAGAAGTTCCATGAGATTAGTGTAATGAAGACTTGGGGATTAAATACTGCACGATTTGGCAAACATTTGAGTTGGAAATTCTGAGAGTGAGGAGAGCAGTTGTTATCATGACCTGCCAGAGTTAAAGGGATGTAGGGGGTCGCTAGGGGTGTAGCTAGTTCTGCATGTATTTCCTGTGACTGTACTTTCACTTTTAAAATAGGCTATTGTTAATCTCAGAAAAAGACATGCACACTACACAAATATTTCATATTGTATTTCGTATACACATAGCATTGTGTCCCAAATTGCACCATATTCTCTATATAGGGAATAGGGTGCCATTTGGGACACACCCTATTAAGGGATCTTCCGTGTACATGTTGTCATTTCTGAGTCAGCTTGCCGAGATAGTGATTGGCCGTGGGGCTTTCCCCTCCCTGTCTATCATTGGCCCAGCCCAATAAGTGAAGCTGATTTGGACTTATCTGCTGCAGCAGCAGCTCTCTCCTCAAGGCCAGCCTGCTCTTCTGTACTCTGTGATAACAGAAAGAGGAAAGGAGCTGGTGGGGGCTGATGCATACAGTGGCACATACAGCAGTATACCAATTTCAAACAGTGTTCTAGTCCTGAAATATTTACACTATAAATATATCCCAATATCCTTATCCTTCAGTTATTGTTATAATGAATGGCGTGTCTCTTGGGGGATACATACTGTTGATGAGTTTTAATGTCACGCGCACAAGTACAGTGAAATGCCTTTCTTGCAAGAACTTCTTGTGAGTTATGTAGGGTTTTTGTGCTTCACGCCCTTGGCCCATCCCAGATGTAATAAATTATAACATTCCAGGACTCAGACATACATTAGGCGGAGACCCTTGAGGTACTGGAGTGGTACTATGGTTCTCCTGTTTGTATCCACTTGCCCTAAGAAATGTACAGTGCCTTGCGAAAGTATTCGGCCCCCTTGAACTTTGCGACCTTTTGCCACATTTCAGGCTTCAAACATAAAGATCTAAAACTGTATTTTTTTGTGAAGAATCAACAAGTGGGACACAATCATGAAGTGGAACAACATTTATTGGATATTTCAAACTTTTTTAACAAATCAAAAACTGAAAAATTGGGCGTGCAAAATTATTCAGCCCCCTTAAGTTAATACTTTGTAGCGCCACCTTTTGCTGCGATTACAGCTGTAAGTCGCTTGGGGTATGTCTCTATCAGTTTTGCACATCGAGAGACTGACATTTTTCCCCATTCCTCCTTGCAAAACAGCTCGAGCTCAGTGAGGTTGGATGGAGAGCATTTGTGAACAGCAGTTTTCAGTTCTTTCCACAGATTCTCGATTGGATTCAGGTATGGACTTTGACTTGGCCATTTTAACACCTGGATATGTTTATTTTTTAACCATTCCATTGTAGATTTTGCTTTATGTTTTGGATCATTGTCTTGTTGGAAGACAAATCTCCGTCCCAGTCTCAGGTCTTTTGCAGACTCCATGAGGTTTTCTTACAGAATGGTCCTGTATTTGGCTCTATTCATTTCCCATCAATTTTAACCATCTTCCCTGTCCCTGCTGAAGAAAAGCAGGCCCAAACCATGATGCTGCCACCACCATGTTTGACAGTGGGGATGGTGTGTTCAGGGTGATGAGCTGTGTTGCTTTTACGCCAAACATAACGTTTTGCATTGTTGCCAAAAAGTTCAATTTTGGTTTCATCTGATCAGAGCACCTTCTTCCACATGTTTGGTGTGTCTCCCAGGGGGCTTGTGGCAAACTTTAAACAACACTTTTTATGGATATCTTTAAGAAATGGCTTTCTTCTTGCCACTCTTCCATAAAGGCCAGATTTGTGCAATATACGACTGATTGTTGTCCTATGGACAGAGTCTCCCACCTCAGCTGTAGATCTCTGCAGTTCATCCAGAGTGATCATGGGCCTCTTGGCTTCATCTCTGATCAGTCTTCTCCTTGTATGAGCTGAAAGTTTAGAGGGACGGCCAGGTCTTGGTAGATTTGCAGTGGTCTGATACTCCTTCCATTTCAATATTATCGCTTGCACAGTGCTCCTTGGGATGTTTAAAGTTTGGGAAATATTTTTGTATCCAAATCCGTCATTAAACTTCTTCACAACAGTATCTCGGACCTGCCTGGTGTGTTCCTTGTTCTTCATGATGCTCTCTGCGCTTTTAACGGACCTCTGAGACTATCACAGTGCAGGTGCATTTATACGGAGACTTGATTACACACAGGTGGATTGTATTTATCATCATTAGTCATTTAGGTCAACATTGGATCATTCAGAGATCCTCACTGAACTTCTGGAGAGAGTTTGCTGCATTGAAAGTAAAGGGGCTGAATAATTTTCAACGCCCAATTTTTCAGTTTTTGATTTGTTAAAAAAGTTTGAAATATCCAATAAATGTCATTCCACTTCATGATTGTGTCCCACTTGTTGTTGATTCTTCACAAAAAAATACAGTTTTATATCTTTATATTTGAAGCCTGAAATGTGGCAAAAAGTCGCAAAGTTCAAGGGGGCCGAATACTTTCGCAAGGCACTGTATATCTGGGTTTAAGTTATCTGCAGTTGCAGCACCAGCATGGTTGACCTATGACTGGCAACTTGTGCAGTAGCATCCTGTGTGTTGCCTGAAATAGCGGTCTAAAAAAAGGCCTTTTTCATTTTTTATGAGAGCTTAGACTGTCAGACATTGATGCACAACTAACTGTTTAGAGCATTTCATTCATCCAATAATTAAGTGGTTATATGTGTACAAGGGAACAACGTTGGTTTTAGAAGTGGGGGGGACGTAAATGTATTTTTTATATATATATATATACACACATACTTTTTTATCCAGTCGGGTAAACACTCCAAACAGCCTACTCAACCGCTAGGGGGTGCAATTTCAGAATGTGGGGGGAGTTAAGTTGCACCTCTGTACGTGTATACTGTAAACTTAAAATAACTACATCTACTTCTACAGGCAGTTTGTTTTATACAATGTATTGCACATCTGAAGGCAATTGCAACAGAGGCTATATCAACATAGGGAGGAAATTGCACACATTCTTGCCTGGACACAGCAATGTCATAGTAATGAACCCACTGCCTTCTACTGACCTAGAACCGTATTCATAAATAAAAAACGAAAAGATCTAGGATCAGCTTTGCCTTTTAGATCATAATGAATAGGATTACATAAACGGGGGACCTGATCCTAGATAAGCACTCCTACTCTGACACTTTATGAATACGGTCCCTGGTGTACGGCAGACAGATATGTCTCTATAATAACATTAACTACCTCGTCTCCCCATTTAGGTTTCCATCTGATTCCGCGTCTGTCTGCCGTGGTCCCAGAGAGCTGCCTGCTGATCGTGGTGGGGCTGCTAGTGGGGGGGCTCATCAAGGTGATTGGAGAAGAGCCCCCAGTACTGGATTCCCAGCTCTTCTTCCTGTGCCTCCTCCCTCCCATCATCCTTGATGCTGGCTACTTCCTGCCGATCCGTCCCTTCACAGAGAATGTGGGCACCATCTTGGTGTTTGCGGTGATAGGTAACTAAGCACTGACTGCTAAGCACTTTATCCCTCCAATGCAATTTGTATACAGATGTATTTTCTACTTTCATATTATCATATTTATATCATATAGTTAAACTGCCACAAACACATTTCCTAGCCTGGTCTCAGATCTGTTTGTGCTATAATGTCAAACTCCTTGTCATGCCATGGTTAGTGAACTACTACTACTACCCTTGTGAAAATTGTCATTTGTATACAATAATTTAGCCTTTGCTGGTATTGATACCATGTAATGTCACTTTAGTGAAATAAACCATTGTCCGAAATCTAGCTTGCCTACTAACTTAAACTGCATACTGTGTATACTAATCATACTACATACTGTTTAGAACGTACTGTTTAAAAACTAATGCAGGCAGCAATAAATATCAGCATACTAAGCTCCTCCTACTGAGAATGCCTCATCTAATGCGCAATTGTGTTGATTCCCGCAATTTGTTCATTTTGGTGCGGCGCATCCCCTCAGCTGATTATCAGCTGTTGTCAAACACATGTGGGTCTCGAAAGACCATTCTCTTCCTCAATATTGTGCAGCGAATTCTACTAGATGAAAAGCCAAAATGAGCTGGCATTTAAAGTGTTCAAAATTTCACATACTATAAAAGTATGTTTTTCCTTCATACCCAAAATGCCTACTATTTAGAATGCAAGTACAGGTATTAGGACACGGCCATTCTCTTTCTAGGTACCCTGTGGAACGCCTTCTTTATGGGGGGCTTGCTGTACGCCTTGTGCCAGATCGAGAGCGTCGGTCTGAGCGGAGTTGACCTGCTGGCCTGCCTGCTCTTCGGCTCCATCGTGTCGGCCGTGGACCCCGTGGCCGTGCTGGCTGTGTTTGAAGAGATCCAGATCAACGAGTTGGTTCACATCCTGGTGTTTGGGGAGTCCCTTCTCAATGATGCTGTCACAGTGGTGAGTGTTAAGAGTTTTCCAACCAAGGTGCATGAATTGAGTAGAAAACTGTGCTTCCAAGAGGAAATTCAGAAACTATTTATGGGCAGTGGATTGATAAAACCAGCGTGCTTCGGCCCTTCGCCTTCATCGGGGTCATTTGTCACAGTGGGGACAAATCAAATTTGAGGCCAAATTTTATTTGGGGTGATACTGTTAGTTCACGCAGTTGCTGCATTTCTCTTTCTGTGTACAATGTTTGCTTGTTTCCATCAACTCAAGTTAACATGACAGGAGCTGTTTTGTTACTTTATTCCAATGCCAGCTGTGTAAATTTAGTGTTCATTTCCAGACCCGTGGCTAACGCCACCAGCCACCCCGCTTAACAGGCAGCCAGTGTTCTCACAGCTGAGGAGAATGAGCATAATCCATTTTCTATTAACCATGATGGAGCACTTTCCTCTCTGCTAGCGGCTAACTGTAAGGTACACAATATATACAAAAGTATGTGGACACCCCTTCAAATTTTGGGATTTGGCTATTTCAGCCACACTCGTTGTTGACAGGTATATAAAATTGAGCACACCGCCATGCAATCTCCATAGACAAACATTGGCAGTAGAATGATCTTACTGGTGAGCTCAGTGACTTTCAACATGGCACCGCCATAGGATGCAACCTTTACAACAAGTCAGTTAGTTAAACTTCTGCCCTGCTAGAGCTGCCCCGGTCAATTGTAAGTGCTGTTATTGTGAAGTGAAAACGTCTAGGAGCAACAACGGCTCAGCCGCAAAGTGGTAGACTACACAAGCTCACAGAACGGGATCGGCAAGTGCTGAAGTGTGTAGCGCATAAAAATCATCTGTCCTCGTTTGCAACACTCACTACGAGTTCCATGTGCAATGCCTAGCATCGGCTGGAGGGGTGTAAAGCTTGACGCCTTTGGTCTCTGGAGCAGTGGAAACACGTTCTCTGGAGTGATGAATCACGCTTCACCATCTGGTAGTCCGACGAACGAAGCGTTCTCCTGGCATCCACCAAACCCAGATATCTGCCCAAATGCATAGTGCTAACTGTAAAGTGCTTCCAACTTTGTGGCAACAGTTTGGGGAAGGCCCTTTCCTGTTTCAGCATGACAATGCCCCCATGCACAAAGCGAGGTCCATACAGAAAATGGTTTGTTGAGATTGTTGTGGAAGTACTGGCCTACACAGCCCGGACCTCAACCCCATCGAACACCTTTGGCATGAATTAGAACACCAACTGTGAACCAGGCCTAATCGCCCAACATCAGTGCCCGACCTCACTAATGCTCTTGTAGCTGAATGGAAGCAAGTCCCCGCAGAAATGTTCCAACATCTAGTGGAAAGCCTTCCCAGAAGAGTGGAGGCTGTTATAGCAGCAAAGGGGGGGGAAGAACTCCATATTAATGCCCATGATTTTGGAGTGAGATGTTCGACGAGCAGGTGTCCACATACTTTTGGTCATATAGTGTAGATGGCATTTGACTGTGGCTCACTCACCGGCTCACTGTATGCGTAAACATCTATTAATAGCAGTTTAGGTGCTTTTGGCAGGTGTAGATATTACTCAGCCAAATGGTTCTGACTATGCCAAACCGGACCACTGATTCAGCTATCACCCAAACAGGATGTTGGTTTAATGGAGCAGTAAAGCAATGGGAGGGTATTTACTGCCTGGCGGTGATAATGGCCTCAGTGTTCCAAAAGACTGAAGAGCTGAGAGGGGCTGATGCCAGCTAGGGTGCATCCCAAATGGCACCTTATTCCCTACATAGTTTAACTACTACTAGTCAAAAGTAGTTCACTATATACTAGGACTAGGGTACCATTTGTGACTCGGACCCTAGTATCTTGAGCTTGTCTGAAGGATACCATATAGATAGTCCACATGTTGTTTGCGTACCATGTATAATCATGTTACCATTCAACCAATAGGTAACGTGAAGCAAATGGATAATGTGTCTCAGCATATAACACGGGTGTAGGGATATACTGGTGTAGTGGTTAGAGGACCCTTGGCTTGAAATCAAGCCTGATCAAGGATAACGTGAAGCAGAATCAAATCGACAACTATAGCTAAATCTAGTTGATTGAATATGGCTATTTCCTGGACATATAGTCAGGGTGCCATTTGGGATACAATCTAGTGTCCCAAATGGCACACTATCCCTTATGTAGGGTGCCATTTGGGACTCACAAACACATCTCTGCGAATTTCCACTGACCCCTCCTTCGTCCCCCCATGCAGGTTCTGTACAACCTGTTTGAGGAGTTCTCCAAAGTGGGGACGGTCACTGTATTGGATGTGTTCCTAGGCGTGGTGTGTTTCTTCGTGGTGTCCCTAGGAGGGGTCCTGGTGGGGGCCATATACGGCTTCTTGGCAGCCTTCACCTCTCGTTTCACCTCTCACACCCGCGTCATCGAACCCCTTTTCGTCTTCCTATACAGCTACATGGCCTACCTTTCCTCCGAGATGTTCCATCTCTCTGGTATCATGGCGTAAGTAGCTATTTGACAGAGAACAGATGTGTATTGATTTGGGAGATGGGACATTAAGGAGACGGGACACCATTCGGTTGGCTTCAGTATGTTACATGGAGCATTATGGTTACTGTAGTACATCATGCTATAAGTTGAACTGACAAATGAACATGAAGTCACAATGAAAATTGTCTTGTACTACCTTCCGTAGTTTGATAGCATGTGGGGTTGTGATGCGGCCCTATGTGGAGGCCAACATATCCCACAAGTCCTACACCACCATCAAGTACTTCCTGAAGATGTGGAGCAGCGTGAGCGAGACACTCATCTTCATCTTCCTGGGCGTGTCCACGGTGGCAGGGCCGCATGCCTGGAACTGGACCTTCGTCATCACCACCGTCATCCTCTGTCTGGTGTCAAGAGTACTGGGTCAGTATTATGCAAAATGCTAAGTCTTTAAAGATTTCCATAAAAGTTAGTGAAACAGATGACATAAATGTGGAATAAAATGTTAAAAAAACAAAATGTAAATACACTAACGTTAAAGTATAACTTTTTTAATCCGTTTCATTTATACTTGGGGAAAAATGTATTTATTTTATCTGTCTGTGTATTACAGGTGTGATTGGCCTTACATTCATCATAAACAAATTCCGTATTGTCAAGTTGACCAAAAAGGACCAGTTCATTGTGGCCTACGGTGGCCTGCGAGGGGCCATAGCTTTCTCCCTGGGATACCTGCTGTCAAATAGTCACCAAATGAGGAACTTGTTCCTGACGGCAATCATCACTGTCATTTTCTTTACTGTGTTTGTGCAGGTGAGGCAGATAATCTGAATGATGCTCTAAAGCAGTGCTTCCCAACACCTCCAGTAACCCCAACAGTACACTTTTTTTTGTGAAAGTCACCCAGTAAAATACTACTTGAGTGAAAGTCTAAAAGTATTTGGGTCTAAATGTACTTAAGTATGAAAGGTAAATGTAATTTCTAAAATATACTTAAGTATCAAAAGTATAAGTATAAATAATATACAATTCCTTATATGAAGCAAACCAATTTTCTCCCATTTTTATTTATTTATGGATAACCAGGGGCATACTCCAAAGCATTTGTGTTTAGTGAGTCTGCCAGATCAGAGGCAGCAAGTATGACCAGGGATATTCTCCTGATAAGTGTATGAATTGGACAATTTTCCTGTCCTGCTAAGCATTTCAAAATGTAATGAGTACTTTTGGGTGTCAGGGAAAATGTATTGAGTAAAAAGAAAATTATTTTCTTTAGGAATGTAATGAAGTAAAAGTTTTCAAAAATAGAAATTGTGAAGTACAAATGACTTGAGTAGTACTTTTCTTTAAGTACTTTACCTCACTGCTGTTGGAGGTACTGGAGTTGGGAAACACTGCCCTAAAGCGTAGGTGTCTAACTCATTCCATGTGGAGTCGAGTGTCTGGAGGTTTTTGATCATCCATTGTTCTTGATTGAGCAATTAAGGTTACTGATTAGTTAGGAACTTCCCACACCTGGTTGTCTGGGTGTTGAAATTCAAGGAAATAACAAAAATCAACAGATGTTTGCCCCTCCATGGAATAAGTTTTGACACCCCTGCTCTGAAGTTCAAACATTCCTTGACTTTGCTCCAAAATGTTACTGTAAATCTCTGAAAAAGTGAAATGGAACACTTTGACCTGCTTGTTTAGACAAGGTTCACTTTACAACTAACTACTGCTTTTCTGGGTGTTTTCAGGGTATGACAATCAGGCCCTTGGTTGAGCTACTTGCTGTGAAGAAGAAGAAGGAGAGCAAGCCTTCCATCAATGAGGAGATTCACACAGAGGTAATCTCGGAATCCCAGAACCAAAATCTTGCGTAGCAGCATCACCTATTTATGTTACGTACAGTTGAAGTCGGAAGTTTACATACACCTTAGCCAAATACATTTAAACTCAGTTTTTTGTAAATCCTGACATTTAATTATTGTAAAAATTCCCTGTCTTAGGTCAGTTAGATCACCACTTTATTTTAAAATGTGAAATGTCAGAATAACAGTAGAGAATGATTTATTTCAGCTTTTATTTCTTTCATCACATTCCCAGTGGGTCAGAAGTTTACATACGCTCAATTAGGTTTTGGTAGCATTGCCTTTAAATTCTTTAACTTGGGTCAAATGTTTCGGGTAGCCTTCCACAAGCTTCCCACTAAGTTGGGTGAATTGTGGGCCATTCCTCCTGACAGAGCTGGTGTAACTGAGTCAGGTTTGTAGGCCTCCTTGCTCGCGCACACTTTTCAGTTCTGCCACACAACATTTCTATGGGATTGAGGTCAGGGCTTAGTGATGGCCACTCCAATACCTTGAATTTGTTGTCCTTAAGCCATTTTGCCACAAATTTGGAAGTATGCTTATGGTCATTGTCCATTTGGAAGACCCATTTGCAACCAAGCTTTAACTTCCTGACTGATGTCTTGAGATGTTGCTTCAATATATCCACATAATTTTCCTCCCTCGTGATGCCATCTATTTTGTGAAGTGCACCAATCCCTCCTGCAGCAAAGCACCCCCACAACCTGATGCTGCCACCCCCGTGCTTCGTGGTTGGTATGGAGTTATTTGGCTTGCAAGCCTCCCCCTTTGTCCTCCAAACATAACGAAGTTCATTATGGCCAAACGGTTCTATTTTTGTTTCATCAGACCAGAGGACATTTCTCCAAAAAGTATGATCTTTGTCCGCATGTGCAGTTGCAAACCGTAGTCTGGATTTTTTTCTGAGGTCTTGGCTGATTTTTTTAAATTTTTTTAGATTTTCCCATGATGTCAAGCAAAGAGACGCTGAGTTTGAAGGTAGACCTTGAAATATATCCACAGGTACACCTCCAATTGACACAAATTATATCAATTAGCCGATCAGAAGTTTCTAAAGCCATGACATAATTTTCTGGA
The DNA here is from genome assembly GCF_023373465.1 of Oncorhynchus keta. NCBI lineage: Eukaryota > Metazoa > Chordata > Actinopteri > Salmoniformes > Salmonidae > Oncorhynchus > Oncorhynchus keta. Next base: position 24,091,626 of record NC_068439.1, read on the forward strand.
ATTTTCCAAGCTGTTTAAAGGCACATTCAACTTAGTGTATGTAAACTTCTAACCCACTGGAATTGTGATACAGTGAAATAATCTGTCAACAATTGTTGGAAAATGACATGGCTTGCACAAAGTAGATGTCCTAACCGACTTGCCAAAACTGTAGTTTGTTAACAAGAAATTTCTGGAGTGGTTGAAAAACAAGTTTTAATGACTACAACCTAAGTGTATGTAAACTTCCGACTTCAACCGTACATCTGTCCACTAGATATTACACATGGGTGACAAGCAGTATTATTATACTGTAGTATGGGTCCTTACATATTACACTAAATTAAATGCATGGTTAATCAGAGACTTTGTAAACACCTAATTTTCTCTCTTAGTTCCTGGACCATCTCCTCACAGGAGTTGAGGGTGTCTGTGGACATTATGGGCATTATCACTGGAAGGAGAAGTATGGATCCCATGCCACTGTGAAATAAACATATTAAAAGGATTGATATCGTTTTGGGGAATAAATCAGCCATTTTATTCTTCACATGAACTCTTCCTCTTTATCTCTATTTCGATCCCTCTCTCCATCCATCTCCTTTTCGTTCTGTTTTTCCCTCTTTCCATTCCTCTACTCCTCATATCAGGCTTAACCGCTTCAACAAGACCTACGTGAAGAGGTGGCTTATAGCGGGCGAGAACTTTAAGGAGCCTGAGTTGATCGCCTTCTACCGCAAGATGGAGCTGAAGCAGGCTATTATGATGGTGGAGAGTGGCCAGCTGCCCTCAGTTCTGCCCTCCACCATCTCCATGCAGTAAGTATTGCCTCCTATTTCTGTTTAGGATATACTTATTTTTAACCCCTGGAGTGCAACCTGTCCTTTGTACATATCATCTGTGCAGTAAGAGTAAGGGCCCATTACTGTCCAAATCCGTTCCTCTCCACCAGAGGCCACTGTTGGCTTAAGCTTAAATCATAGTCTACAGACGCTAGGACCCGATCGTCCAGCGTCCCATTGTGACATAGCTACGCAGCTTTCAGACCACCATCTGCGGTGGACACACAGCCTGAATGCGCACCTCCCCACAATTCCCAACCAACGTGTCTCTGGTACACATCCTCTATCCATTTGTGTTGAATGTGTTGACAGTTGAAGAAATAGCTTGAGCTGCACTGAGAATTTGAAAAGTTTTAAAGGCAACAGTCCAATGTTCTAGAACACTGCTGTGTGTACATGTACACATGTGGTACTCTGTTAGATCCTTAACCTAGTCCCAGATCTGTCATGCGGTGTGACAGGAGTTGGCAAGACCGTACAAACCGACCTTGAACTAGGCTACAAGTGACCTGTCTGTTCGTGACTGTGGTGTGATGGCAATTTTGGTCATATCTTTGATCTGTGTCTCCCAAGGAACATCCAGCCCAGAGCGATTCCACGGGTCTCTAAGAAACGGGAGGAAGAGATCAGAAGGATCCTGAGGGCCAACCTGCAGAACAACAAGCAAAAAGTCAGTTATAATAAAGGAATTTGGTTGAAATTGAATGTCTGAAGGGGGATTAGGTTTGCCACCTGAGGAAGATAGAAAAACAGAATATGCACACAGTCATACCCGCCATGCCTCTTTTTTTAGAGTAACGTATGATGTCTCTTTATGTGCAGACAGCTCTGTTACAGTTTCTCTTAGCTATTATCCCCGGGCACCAAGCAACACCATTTTCACATCCAGTTCCTTGTTTCCCCAGATGCGCAGCAGATCCTACAGCAGACACACTCTGTTTGATGCCGATGAGGAGGACAACGTGAGCGAGGTGCGCCTACGGAAGACGAAGATGGAGATGGAGAGGAGGGTCAGTGTGATGGAGAGGAGGGTAAGTGTGATGGAGAGGGAGGGTAAGTGTGATGGAGAGGGAGGGTAAGTGTGATGGAGAGGGAGGGTAAGTGTGATGGAGAGGGAGGGTAAGTGTGATGGAGAGGGAGGGTAAGTGTGATGGAGAGGGAGGGTAAGTGTGATGGAGAGGGAGGGTAAGTGTGATGGAGAGGGAGGGTAAGTGTGATGGAGAGGGAGGGTAAGTGTGATGGAGAGGGAGGGTAAGTGTGATGGAGAGGGAGGGTAAGTGTGATGGAGAGGGAGGGTAAGTGTGATGGAGAGGGAGGGTCGGTGTGATGGAGAGGGAGGGTCGGTGTGATGGAGAGGGAGGGTCAGTGTTTGGAATAGACCCCAGTCCAGTGTTCTTTCTTGACCACGGCTATGTCTCCAACCTTGCAGAGATTTTGCCTCATTGCAATAATGAAGCATATTGACGTTGTAACAATATTGTTTCTGCAGATGAGCCACTACCTCACTGTTCCAGCCAACCGGGAGTCACCTCGGCCTGGAGTCAGGCGAGTCAGGTTTGAATCAGGTCTGTCAGTCTAACACACCTGGGTCGTATTCATCAGGGCACACCGCAGCACAATATTGTAGAATGAAAACAAGTATTTCTTATTGGACTGAGTTCAGATAGTACCTCCCTGTTTCTGACAATTTTCTTCTGTTTTGTGCCTTGTTGCTTCTGTCTGTCACTGAAACGGTTATAATTCCTAAAAAACGTGCCCCTGTATATATCCATATTATGTTGTTATATTCAATATAAATATGCAGTAAAAAGAGTTCAGATTTGTAACGTAAGTGTTGATAACAGACCTGGGATAACTAGTTCTAATTATGCTGTGTGGAAAGTAACCATTTTTTTGAGGGAAACAAATAGTTACTTCAAATATACAGATTCCCAAAAATGACTACTTTTCTAAATGTAGCAATGAGCTGAGTTTTTGTAACTACTGTACACAAGGAATAGTGATTTACTTATTCCACTTATGTAATACCTCCATTATTGTGCAATTATAAAGCAATTTCCAAAGTTAGGTATCAACAATGTTGCTATTGTAATAATCAAAGTTACTACACATGTATAAGAAGTTGATGTCAAGTGTTACTCTACCTTACGTCTCACTCATTATGAACATATATTTGTTTGTCATTTTGGAGCTGAAAAATTGGTCTACTGTAATGTTGAGATTCGATGTCCCTCGTATTCAACTCGAGGCTATAGGCAGTATTAAGATTCATATTTAAGAGCCCTCTAAACCATGTGTTATTGATCATATATTTAGACTATTTCAACTAACTGTTGTAGTTTTTTGGTTCTTAATCAAATACTTGGGAAGCCACCAAATAAAGAATTTTAAATAATGTTCAATAATATTCAAATAGATTTTTATTATTTGGTTTTCTGAGATGTATTCAAAATACTTCCAAATATTATTGGTTTTTCTGAAACCTGTATTTGAATATCAAAGAGACTAGTTGCCTTTTAGTTAACTATATTTGACTACCTTGAGTATTTGAAAAGTAGGTATTTTAAAATAAACTACAAAATACAACTATTTGCGGGCCAGCTCTGGTTAATAATACCTTCTTTCTTCAAGACAACCAGGTTTTCAGTGCTGACAGTTTCCCTACTGTCCACTTTGAGCAGCCTTCCCCTCCCAGCACACCTGACGCTGTCAGCCTAGAGGAGGAGGTACCCAAGAGGCCTAGCCTGAAAGCAGACATAAAAGGACCCAGGGGTAATGTGTCAGACAACCACCAGGGCGAGCTGGACTACCAGAGACTAGCACGATGTCTTAGTGACCCCGGTCCCAATAAAGACAAGGAAGACGACGATCCCTTCATGTCCTGTTAAAGAACATCTTTTAAACTATAGCGCTTCAAATGAGGAGAATAATCGGATTCCACTATTTCAGAAGCTCCTTAATTCTCCTCTGGCACTTACTTGTATGAGATGGAGATTTTTCTATGGCAACATCTCAAAGTATCTCATGTATCGAAGGACATTTCTAATTTATCTCTGTGCCGTTGTTGTTGTATTTCTCATGTCCTTGTTCTTTGGTATTTTTGATGTAATATAATGTGAATAATTTGCCAAAGGTTCACGTACCAATTTTTCAATATCATGAAATCATGAGTCAAGATTTGTGTTTCAGATATTTTTTAAATGTTTTTTCGTTATGTAAAATCACAGCTTCCTTTTAGAGAGAGAAATGTAGGTGTTTGTCAGCACTTCTGTCTTAATACGTTTTCACATGATAGTGCTTCTCATTCACTTTATTCGCATGAATATTAAATATGTTTTCTCAGGGACTGCATCACAGGGTAGCTGGCCAACTACCCTTAGCAGCCAGAAAACACACTCCTGGTAACTATATAAATACAATTGCAATTTCCAGTATGTCTTTTGACTGGATAAAAAGCCTTTTCATTGGAAGCAAGTAGCAAAATAGATTGCATATCACTCAAAGTAATCGCACTCATGCCTTGTCTCCACTGTATTTGGGTCTGAAGCTGTCAAAATCCATTTAGACTTATATGATTGTCTAAAAAAAGGAAGTTGCCAAGTTGAATAATTTTTTATAAGAAAGACAATGCAGGCCTATTTGAAATGGGTTGAATTGTTAGCAGTTTGTACTGAGAGGTAAAACAAGCTTTACAGATAATATGCATCAGAAATTAAGATGACTTCATGACTGAGTTTAACAATAAAGTGCTCATAAAATACTAATATTTTGTTGGACATTAAGTGAGATGTGGTAAAATAAAGATATACTGCCATCAGGGGTCAGTATGTAGCCAAAGCCTGAAATTGATGAGAGAGAGAAAGGGCCAGTTGCCAGGACCACAAATACAAATTTCATCTAGACACTGTTGCCCTAGAGCACACAAACTATACTGACCTAAACATCAGCGTCACAAGTAACTTCCACAAAGCTGCGAGCATGTGCTATTAAAAATAACATACAATTTGACATATCAATTAGGATCTGGCAAAAAATGCTTGGATCAGTAATAGAACTCATTGCCCTTCATGGTTCGGCAGTCTGGGGTCTCACCAACCAAGAATTCACAAAATGGGACAAACACCAAATTGAGACTAAAATATCCTGTGTGTACAACGTAAAACACCAAATAAATGCATGCAGAGCAGACCGATACACTCTATCAAAATTCAGAAAAGAGCCGTTAAATTCTACAACCACCTAAAAGGAAGCGATTCCCAAACCTACAGAGAGATGAACCTGGAGAAGAGCCCCCTAAGCAAGCTGGTCCTGGGGCTCCGTTCACAAACACACCCCACAGAGCCCCAGGACAGCAACAAAATTAGACCCAACCATATGAGAAAACAAAAAGATAATTACTTGACAAATTGGAAATAATTTACCAAAAAACAGAGCAAACTAGAATGTTATTTGGCCCTAAACAGAGAATACACAGTGGCAGAATACCTGACCACTGTGACTGACACAAAATTAAGGAAAGCTTTGCCTATGTACAGATTCAGTGAGCATAGCCTTGGTATTGAGAAAGGCCGCCATAGGCAGACCTGGCTCTCAAGATAAGACAGGCTATGTGCACACTGCCCACAAAATTAGGTGGAAACTGAGCTGCACTTTCTAACCTCCTGTCAGGGATTTCCTCTGCTTCCGAAGAGGAGAGGTGAAAAGCATCAGAGGACCAATATGCGGCATGGTCAGTGTCCATGATTCTTTTTAATACGTTAAGGTACACATGAACAACTGACTACAAGAAATGTGGAAAAAACCCAATCAGTCCTATCTGGTGCAGAGACAGGAACAATCACCAACAAACACACAGTGAAACCCAGGCTACCTAAGTATGATTCTCAATCAGAGACAACTAATGACACCTGCCTCTGATTGAGAACCATACTAGGCCGAAACATAGATATACCCCAAAACATAGAAAAACAAACAGACTGCCCACCCAACTCACGCCCTGACCATATTAAATAATGACAAAACAAAGGAAATAAAGGTCAGAACGTGACACCTCCTGCGAAATGTATGACCATACTAGACATTTCCCCCATAAATAAAAAAAATAAAAAGATTACACATACCCACAAATTGAAAACTAACCCAATTTTGATAAAATCCCATATCTATTTGGTGAAATACTACAGTGTGCCATCACAGCAGCAAGATATGTGACCTGTTGCCACAAGAAAAGGGCAACCAGTGAAGAACAAACACCATTTTAAATACAACTCATGTTTATTGATTTTCCCTTTTGTACTTTTACCTATAGTTACCTTTTGTAACTATTTGCACATATGACATTTGAAATGTCTTTATTCTTTTGGAACTTTTGTGAGTGTAATGTTTAATTGTTTATTGTACTTTTGTTTATTATCTACTTCATTTGCTTTGGCATTGTTAACATATGTTTCCCATGCCAATAAAGACCTTAAATTGAAGTGAAATTAAGAGTGGGTTAGTGAGAGAAAGACGGTGAGTAAGTGACATTTTATTGGAGGGCCCCACCCTCCCGCCTTGCTAGCTAAACATTTGTGCAGCCCTCCTCTTGACAGCAGAGAGAAGTTTAAGAGTTCATTTCCTGTAATTCAACATATTTTTCCATAGGCATTAGAGAAAATGTTGCAGTTTTAAAGCAAGTTTGCTGCAATTCTACACTTTTTGCCATGGGGCAGAGAGAAGATTTTGCAATTGTATTACTATACTGAACAAAAATATAAATGCACCATGCAAAATTAATTGATATTACTGAGTTACAGTTCATATGAGGAAATCAGTCAATTTAAATAAATTCATTAGGCCCTAATCTATTGATTTCCCATGATTGGGAATTCAGATATGCATCTGTTGGTCACAGATACCTTACAAAATGGGTCTCACAATGGGACCTCAGGATCTCGTCACGGTATTTTTGTGCATCAAATTGCCATTGCTAAAATGCAATTGTGTTCGTTGTCCGTAGCTTATGCCTGCCATTACCATATCCCCACTGTCACCATGGGGGCACTCTGTTCACAAAGTTGACGTCAGCAAACTGCTCACCCACATGACGCCATACATGTGGTCTGCGGTTGTGAGGCCGGTTGGACGTACTGCCAAATTCTCCAAAACAATGTTGGAGGCGGCTTATGGTAGAGAAATTAACATTAAATTATCTGGCAACAGCTCTGGTGGACATTCCTGCAGTCAGCATGCCAATTGCACGCTTCCTCAAAACTTGAAACATATGTGGCATTGTGTTGTGTGACAAACTGCACATTTTAGAGTGAAAAGACTCATAGCTGTCATCGCTGCTAAAGGTGCTTCTACAAAGTATTGACTCAGGGGTGTGAATACTTATGCAAATTAGATATGTCTGTATTTCATTTTCAATACATTGGCAAAAATGTCTAAAAACATGTTTTCTCTTTGTCGCTATGGGGTATTGAGTGTAGATGGGTGAAAAAAAATCTTTCTATTTGAATTCAGGCTGTAACAACAAAATGTGGAACAAGTCAAGGGGTATGAATACTTTCTGAAGGCACTGTATGCCCTCAATGCAATTATGCAGTCTAATACAACCACAGTGGGATTTTAAACTGTTTTTATACTGTTTCTCAAATTAATTGTGTGTATTTTTAAGTTATATAACAACATTCCATTGTTGTTTAGCATTCTCTAATCCAAATATGGAGCCCAGCTGGGCTCCCCGCTTGTGCCATCAAATCCCTGCAATTTATCCAGAACGCTGCAGCCACCCAGGTCTTTAACCTTCCCAAGTTCTCCCCTGCACACTCCACTGGCCTCCAGTCAAAGCTTGCTTCCACTACAAGACCTTGGTGCTTGCCTATGGAGCAGCAAGAGGAACTGCCCCTCCCTACTCAAACCCTACACCCCAACCCAAGCACTCTGTTCTGCCACCTCCGGTTTCTTGGCCTTCCCACCCCTACTGAAGTGCAGCTTAACCCAGTCCAAGCTCTTCTCTGTCATGGCACACCAATTGTGGAACCAGCTTCCTCCTGAAGCTAGGACAGCAGAGTCCCTGCCCATCTTCTCAGAGCATGTGAAACCCTACCTCTTCAAAGAGTATCTTAAATACCCCCCCCCCCTCTATCTAGCTAAGACTTTGCTGATAGCTACTTTATTGAGAAGTTTACTTACTATGCCTGTGATATGTGCTTGTCCCACCTAGTTATCCTAAGATGAATGCACTAACTGCAAGTCGCTATGGGCGAGAGCGTCTGCTAAATTACTAAAATGTAAAATTATTACACTATTTGTATCCGTTCATCAGTTTCAATTGGGGACTATTATTTTGTAGCCAAACCACAAATTCCACTATTGTGGCTAGCTTCACACGGGTACTGTACAGTGGATCATAATTCTAAACACGCTTGAGTGAACGAGACCTGATTAAGAATGGCTCGTGCGTTCATAAAATCGCCATACTCTGGGAAGATTTAACGTTGGAATTCTACTCAAACTAAATAAGTTCAATTATTTTCTTTATGTTGTAACGGCCACGAGGGAAAATGTAAGGAGACAACAATTGACTTTATCAACAATGTAGCTGTTGTGTTGGCAAACTGAGACGAGATGATTTTCAAAACGCTCGCAGGTAAAACTTCGTTCGTGGGGCTTCGTTTACCGCAGACATTTCTATTCTTACTGTTTCTCGGAAGTCTGGGATTTGGAGCTTTGTTCTTTTTGCCTGAAACATCTCGTTTGAAACGTATTTTTCAACATAATTCGGACAACTCGGCAGTTATCACCGACTCGATGAATGGACAAAGTGCACAGCCCAGCTCACCCATTGGGCTCATTGGAACCGCTCGGTTCGATATTGGAGTGCTACGTATACAATCACAACTCTCATCTTCAAATGGAAAACAGACAAATAATAACAAGGAAAGTAGTCAAGGAACAGTTTCAATGGAACATACGTCTGAAGGTGACGCTGCCGACGACAAGGTGCATACAAGGGGCGTGGTGGTATCGAGTCGGGCGCGCTCACCTGTGAGAGTGAAGTTGAGGAATTGTATGCTGAAACCGCCATACGGCGCAAATTATGGAAAACCTAGTGATCCTGAATCTCTGCAGCGTCGGGAGAAAGTCAAAGAGGTAAGAGGCGGTGGTGATAGGCCTATGCATTGCCATATGGTATCATAATAGGATAGGATAACGCTGTGTTACAGACAGGTTTATGTGGAGAAGGCAGGAGGATAATAATAGCTTGAGCAATCAATGTCTTTGAGAAAATAACTGTTAATGGCAACAACATGCTTGAGGCTGTATGTCTACTCAATGATTCACACTTTTAAATTAATCAGGATCTATTGTGAATTTTATACTAAATAGCCTGGATTCTAGCACAGCCCCCAGACTGAAAACGATAAGGTGTCTGTCTGTCTCTTCACTGTTGCCCATGAGGGAATGCAGTTGGCATCTTTTGAAAAGCCAGACAAATTCATCAACAGGCTGCAAATCTCCAGGTCAATAATGCTGCTGCATGGTAAGTGTATGTGGGTTGGCAGAGGTGGGGTGCAGGGGTCATAAAGCCTACTGTACAGATCTCTTGAGGTAATGCTGTTTGATTGGCAGGGCTGCTCCAGTTGTCCAGACACTGGGTCTCTGTCCCAAATGGTAACCTATTCCCTACATATTTCACTATTTTTGACCAGAGCCCTATGAGTAGTAGTGCACTATATAGGGGATAGGATGCCATTTAGGACGTACATTGCACCTCCTTATTCTGGGGCACAGGCTCCTCCTGACTGTCAAACATGATGATTATCCTGACTCCCAACAGTCACATCCGCTGTTCACCTTAGCCTTTACCTGACACTACTTATTACAAACGTCTCCAAAGCCACACACACACACACACACACACACACACACACACACACACACACACACACACACACACACACACACACAGCAACTAGGGGGGTGAATATTCCCACACACAGCAACTAGGGGGGTGAATATTCCCACACACAATACACTAGCTTCTTTCATTCAAACAGAGAATAGAGATATATTATTTACCCGGCAAACTATTTGCAAAGCCCATGACTGTAGAGCAACTGTAGACTGAGTGATCTATGTTGCTATTCAGCCACGATTCTCCTGAATGAAGCAGAAGCCTTTATTCTTTTGATCTGTTTTTAAATAGGGCTACTTACAGTCAAACAGAAGCTTTCTTTCATAGAAATAGAGGCCCAAAACTTCAGAAAGCTATTACAGTATCATATCAGTTAAGAGTTGTACTGCCAGAGATTGGTCTAACTTGGGTTCTTGTTCATTTCTTGGCAAGGAGAATGTGACTTATCTTTGGCCTCATTTGAATATTCATTGTGAGGAAGTATAAAATGACATTGACACGGCTGCAACAAAGCCAAGCAAGCTTAAATGTCAAACTAAAACCCCTTCAATTTTTATTCAAGATCTTTCTTTCTTCCTAATGTTCTGGTCAATGGATGCTCCGTGTCATTACCAAACCTCTGGAGGGGAAATAAGGCCGTCTGATGCTTTATTGAAGGCAGATGATTCAGAGGTGCCAAAGATCCCATCCAGAATAGGTCATCTTGATTACAAAGGTCAACCCCAAGGCTTTACCGGTGAAATATCATGAATAGGCCAGTCTGTCTTCCTCACTGGTACTGCTGTTTTGATGAATAAAGCAACACATACTCTCCAAAGTTCATCTCTCCCTGCTCTCTCCACCTGTCTCACACATTGTCCTATCACCACAAAAGTCAGAGACAGTGTCAACAGAACTACAGCCTTTTTCTTTTGTTCTCTTTTTCTTTCCCTCACACAGTTACTGACAGTTACCTCAAGATAACTGCTAATCTATGCCAAGAGGTAATAAGAAACAAACTGATATACCGGTACAGTTACTGCTTATTGTGACTCACTGTTGGTAGATTGTTGACAAGGACTGCAGGCAGAGGAGTTGTTTCATGGACTAGGTTATTAGCTCTTGAGATATAAACAGACCCCATGGTGAGAGAAGTTAGTTTGGCAAAATTAGATGCATATTCCGATAATATAATGTGAAAGCCATTCTATGCATTAGCCTAGGCCACGTGAATAAGTAGGGTGAGGAGATGAATGGGTGTTGGTTGTTACTAATGTCACTGGTGGTTCCTGAGGGAGCCCTCAGATCACAGAAATTTGACTCTTTGAATGACCTCATCCTATTGCAATGATATCATTTCATGGAGATTATGAAACCACTGTAATGGGCTGTTCAATTTTGATATTGAAGCTAATTAAAGGTTGTCATCTGTTTGTTATTCACTAAAACTAGTATACTTATTTCACTGAGATTCTACCACATGTATTTTTATTTCAGATGATGAAGTTTGCTTGGGACAACTATAAGCGCTACGCATGGGGGCAGAATGAGCTGCGACCACTCTCCAGGAATGGCAATGATGGCAGGACATTTGGTGAGTAAATAGCTCCCTGGATGTACTATATGGCATACCCGTACCCTGCTTCTGAACATACTCTACCTACATGAAAGTTTACAAACTAATGTCTGCAGTTAATGTCTCTGCAGTGCAGTCCATAGCAGTAAATGTTTCTAGTCTGCAGTGCAGTCCATTGTGTGTTGGTGTGTTGGTGTCACAGGTGGGTTAAGAGGTGCCTCTATTGTGGACTCTCTTGATACCCTCTACATTATGGGGCTTGGTGAAGAGTACCAGGAGGCCAAGGAGTGGGTGGAGAACAACCTGAACCTCAATGTAGTAAGTGGGTCATTTTTCCCTTATTACAAATAATTAATGTTGTCAGTGGGGCTATACATAGGCCACTTTAAATCTAATCCAGCTGTTTAAATCTAATCCAGAACAGCGTGCAAGACATGCTGGGACGCTAGGGACGTTACTCTGAGAATGCTGGACCTGCATATCAATCATGGTTCAGGCAGGGAGATTATGCCCACTGAGAAGAAAATTAAAAACATCCTTAAATAACCCTGGAACCAAACCTCCGACAGCTCGTCAGACACAATAGAAAGTATCCATCGTCTGTAATGAAAAGCAATCTCTCTTTCTTTCTTTCTTTCTTTCTTTCTTTCTTTCTTTCTTTCCCCCCCCCACAGGGTGGAGAGGCGTCTCTGTTTGAAGTGAATATCCGCTACGTGGGTGGCCTGCTCTCTGCCTACTACCTAACAGGAGAGGAGGTGAGATCCATCCATCATAGTTTATTCATCACATTTATACATTGCTTAACAGCAGTATTACTCAGCTATAATGTCTCCCACCGTTATGAGGCCTAAAGATATCTGTCTTCCGGAAAACAGCTCTACATCCTCTTGCCTGATAATGTGGCCGTTCAAATAAATTACCTAGAATCAAAGAGAACCGCCTGGTTGATGTGTGCAGTTGTCAAAACTTATATATCCTACAATGCATCGATAATGGACAGATTAGAGAATTCCATCAATACCACACACACCACTGAAATTATGTAGGTTGATTGAGTTCTGGAATTTATCCACAATCAAGGCATTATTTTTCGGAACTAAGCAGGCTCTGTCGTAGAATGATTCCATTGCAGTTGATCCATTGTGGGGATGGTCAGTTATCACAGCTGGGAACAGGATCAAGAACCAGACTATGAAGTAATTAAGAATATTGTTTTAGGGCTCAGTTGTGCCTTCTCTAATTAAACAGTGTCTTAAAGTCTGGGGCTGTATGTATCAAGTGTCTCAGAGCAGGAGTGCTGATTTAGGATCAGTTTAGCCTTTTAGATCACAATGATTACGATAACATGGACAGGGGGAACCTGATCCTAGATCAGGACTCCTGCTCTGAGACATTTAACACATACAGCCCCAGGTATAACCGTTGGGAGGACATTCGGCACCATGGACAGCTCCCAACAGCCCGTTTATCTCCTTGTATGGTGATCAATTACACTGGGTGAGATGACAGTATATTTTCAGATTACCATGGCAACATGACTACCAGTATTACCTTCCTCTGCCAGAGCACTTTTCTTGACAAAGTTGTGCTCTCAGTTCTTGATGTGATTACAGGCTGTGCAATTTCAAGGACACTTGTTCAAGCCTTAAATAATTGTAAAGAGAGAGCTGGATTATTATCTTGATACAGTCTTTTCAGAAATGAAAGTAAACATAACATACTCATCACAGTACCAGTTTCATTAAATCCTGCAGAGAGTTTTCTCTGACTTTTATATTGAGGCTTATATATATCAAGACTGCTTGTTTGTGGTGGCTGGCTGCTTTTTTTCTCACACAGAGGCAGTCATTTGTTTTAAAAGAATGCAGCATTTCAGATAGACGGAACACTGCTACAGGCACACAGTGTCCTAAGCTCTTCTTTGAATAGCTTTGGCTTTACTTTGGTGAAATTCTTTCTTTTAGCTGCATGTCATATTTTGTGAGTTTGTCAAGCTGTGCCTGTGGATTTATACATGTTGTGCATCATTAGATAATACTTATGTGGTCCACCTGGATATTAGGGCATGGTATGATACCAGTGTTGAGATATTTGTTAGTATTGTGGTATGGAAACAAAACATAAAGAGGGATTTAATGTTGAAAACAAACATGATTATGTTGTCATCCAGAGTCACTTGTATTTATTTCTAAGCTATAGAACAAACACAATATTTGACATAAAGCAGGTTTTAAAGGACCAAAGACTTTGTGTTTTTATTTTTGCTTTGTAAAAATTTGTGTAACACTGGTATTGTCGTAGCCCTGCTGGATACAACAAGGAGAGTCATTAGGCACCCTTCCTTTGGGGATATGCAGGACAGGAAACGATAAATGGGACACCAACTTTGCCACAGCTGTTATTAACACTTCCTGAAAAGTGATGCACTGACCATGTGGTTTCAGCATAGAAGAGCTTGAACTAGATGCAGTCTACAAAAGGTGAACTACAACGAAGACTACAACACTCCTCCCCTTTCCTTGTCCCTTGCCAAACCCCACCTGCAACCAGACAGACACTGAGAAGAGGGATAGAAGAAGGCATGAAGCCCTGAGCTGTCCCATAAAGTCACTCATCTACTACTTTAGATTAACTCAACTGAACCAAACTCAACTGAGCTGTCTCAACCAAACTGAACTGACTTAACTGAACTGATTTAACTGGACTGAACTGAACAGCTCTATTGTCTCTCCAGGTGTTTAAAAGGAAAGTGGTGGAGCTGGGGAGAAGTCTGTTACATGCCTTCAACACTCCCACAGGCATACCACATGGAGTTGTCAACCTGGCCGGGTGGGTAGCATTTCCTAGTTTGGTATACAATACCTCTTCTGCTGGAGCATGGTAGTCTTCACTGAAGCAATATACATAAACTGACACATTGTAGCTATGCTGTTGTAGGCAGTGTAATTCTTGGACTGTAAATAGATTGCAGGACTATATATCGTGATCTAATTAGTTGCAGTGTGTCATCATGCATTACACTTGATGAACTCTGGATTTATCTAATCCCGGTAATACTATTAAAACCACAGTGGAAAAGACATTTGGATCGGAGCGAGAGAGGAAATCCATCCTGTTCCTTTTTACTCAAAATGCATTTTCACTGCGGAAGTGAGAGTCATTATATTCAGTTTTGCCTGATGGCCCAGCTCTCCCTCCTAGTCCCTAGGGAAAGTAAGTGTGAAGTCAGTGAGAAGTGTGAAGCAATCTGCCATGGCCATTAGAGGGAGGGTAAGCTAAGCTGGTGCTCCTGGCAGCCTGTCAGCTTCCCTCTCCCCAGCTGTCAGTCGAATTCATATCTCGGATCGATGTGTCAGGTGTCTGGGAATGACAGAGGCTCAGAGTGGAGGAAGATCAACATCCCCCTCCTCCTCCAGATCTAAATATAGAATATTATGGAAGTGAATGAGGAACAGGTCTGGGTCGAAGAGAAAGACTAACAGGTCAGGATCTGCTCCTAATCTATTGCAGAATAGACTCTTGTCATTATGATTATTCTCCAGGTTCTTTCATCAGAAAGACAAAATAATATTTCAGACATGAACCGTGCTGTCTGCTGACAACTGGACAAAAAGAAGGATATCCAAGACACAACTATAGATTGTCTCATCCTATAATGGTAATTCTATCCAATCAACGCTTTTCTGTCACAACAAGTTCTTATCCGCCTAGCCAATTAAGGCTTGTCATAGTTAGAAATGGTTATTCTGTGTGATCAAAGCTGGTTAGAGCTTACTGCATATAATTCTGTCTGACTACAGCTACCTCCAATAAACACTGAAATAATAAGCCTGTGAAATTACTCATTTTAGGGCAAGACACTGATATTTCCACCATGTGCATTAAGAGAGCATGATAGCCAGCACCTTTGCAGAAGAGCAGAGAAAATGATACATTAGTACATAAATATTACGTAGCCAATTTGAGTTGGATGTAAGTTATTCAGCTAACCATGGTGCGAATGACGGGGGAGTCGGGCTCAGCTCCCCTGAATGAGATGTTAAATCCCCTAAATGCAACAAAAGTCCAACTTTAGGGAGGGTCTCAAAATAATGTCAATTTGACATGTTTCCTATTTGTTTAGAATGCAGTGGTAAATACATTGGAATATTTTATTTTCATATTTACCAATGAAATGAATACCCCCCACCTATCTGTCATGGTTTAGAAAATGTATTTCTATGTGGCGGTGCTGTCCATCCAGTAGTGCTGAATTTCGGCCTCAGCTAACCTCCTTTATGTGTAGATGTTCCTTTGTACTTTCTCATTTTCAACATTTGTTTGCCATGCGACTTTGTTAAAAATAGCCTTTATTCCAATGCATTTGATTTATCCGTTGATTTGTCATTGTTTGCTTTTGTCGGTCAGCTGTTTGGAGCGCTCGTTGTTTTGTTTTTCAGATGCGCGAGGGTACTGGTGATCTCTGCGTCGGAAGTCACAGACCATTTTATTTAGCTTCAGTATGTTCTATCAATATTTGTTTTATTTCCTCGATCAGATGATGATGGTCAACAATATCAAGAGACAACTAGCCCACAGCTAGACACCAATGCACATCCAATCCATCCAACAATTATACATTAATGACAGTAGGCCTATAGTTGACTATTTCGGTTAGAAGCATTCAATTTTGCAATGGCATAGGCTTACATTATTTTGGATTTGTGTGCTCATGAGAACTGTTTTCACAGCGAAACATCATGAAATGTTACGTAGGCATAGTTACACTTACAGTGCATTTTCAGAGATCTCCAAGATCAATGGTTCGTACAGGTTTTAGGTTCAATGTTCTAAATCAATTGTCAAATGCTTAACAATGATAAATAACAGTGTCATAAATCTCATTAATGTAAGGAAAGAAAGGTAGTGTTTTATGTCACATGATCTGTGAAGTCTCCCAAGCATTAACTCATGAATTATGGACAACTCATGATTTAGATTCAAGTAACTTATTATTTTGAATGTAGGCTATTTTGCGTGTGTTGATGTCTTTAAAATTGCCTTGGCTGAGAGGCTCGGCTATCGGCATTGGTGTAGTCCTAGTGGAGAGTAAAAGCAAGTAAATGCCATTTACCCACATTTAAAAAAATATATATATATTTTTTTTTTAAATAATGCATTGAAAGTATACGGAGAGTTACTTTTTTTTTTACCGCGACCATCAATCAGAGTTTACCCATTTTTTTTTTACCGCTACATCACTGGCTACCAGTAGGCCTACATATACAGTGGGGCAAAAAAGTATTTAGTCAGCCACCAATTGTGCAAGTTCTCCCACTTAAAAAGATGAGAGAGGCCTGTAATTTTCATCATAGGTACACTTCAACTATGACAGACAAAATGAGGGGGGTAAATCCAGAAAATCACATTGTAGGATTTTTAATGAATTTGTTTGCAAATTATGGTGGAAAATAAGTATTTGGTCACCTACAAACAAACAAACAAGATTTCTGGCTCTCACAGACCTGTAACTAATTCTTTAAGAGGCTCATCTGTCCTCCACTTGTTACCTGTATTAATGGCACCTGTTTGAACTTGTTATCAGTATAAAAGTCACCTGTCCACGACCTCAAACAGTCACACTCAAAACTCCACTATGGCCAAGACGAAAGAGCTGTCAAAGTACACCAGAAACAAAATTGTAGACCTGCACCAGGCTGGGAAAACTGAATCTGCAATAGGTAAGCAGCTTTTTTTGAAGAAATCAACTGTGGGAGCAATTATTAGGAAATGGAAGACATACAAGACCACTGATAATCTCCCTTGATCTGGGGCTCCATGCAAGATCTCAACCCGTGGGGTCAAAATGATCACAAGAACGGTGAGCAAAAATCCCAGAACCACATGGGGGACCTAGTGAATGACCTGCATAGAGCTGGGACCAAAGTAACAAAGCCTACCATCAGTAACACACTACGCCGCCAGGGCCTTAAATCCTGCAGTGCCAGACGTGTCCCCCTGCTTAAGCCAGTACATGTCCAGGCCCGTCTGAAGTTTGCTAGAGAGCATTTGGATGATCCAGAAGAAGATTGGGAGAATGTCATATGGTCAGATGAAACCAAAATATAACATTTTGGTAAAAACTCAACTCGTCGTGTTTGAAGGACAAAGAATGCTGAGTTGCATCCAAAGAACACCATACCTACTGTGAAGCATGGGGGTAGAAACATCATGCTTTGGGGCTGTCTTTCTGCAAAGAGACTAGGACGACTGATCCGTGTAAAGGAGAGAATGAATGGGGCCAGGTACCGTGAGATTTTGAGTGAAAACCTCCTTCCATCAGCAAGGGCATTGAAGATGAAACTTGGCTGGGTTTTTCAGCATAACAATGATCCCAAACACACCGCCCAGGCAACGAAGGAGTGGCTTCATAAGAAGCATTTCAAGGTCCTGGAGTGGCCTAGCCAGTCTCCAGATCTCAACCCCATAGAAAATCTTTGGAGGGAGTTGAAAGTCCGTGTTGCCCAGCAACAGCCCCAAAACATCACTGCTCTAGAGGAGATCTGTATGGAGGAATGGGCCAAAATACCAGCAACAGTGTGTGAAAACCTTGTGAAGACTTACAGAAAACGTTTGACCTCTGTCATTGCCAACAAAGGGTATATAACAAAGTATTGAGAGAAACTTTTGTTATTAACCAAATACTTATTTTCCACCATAATTTGCAAATAAATTCATTAAAAATCCTACAATGTGATTTTCTGGATTTTTATTTCTCATTTTGTCTGTCATAGTTGAAGTGTACCTATGATGAAAAATACAGGCCTCTCTCATATTTTTAAGTGGGAGAACTTGCACAATTGGTGGCTCACTAAATACTTTTTTGCCCCAATGTATTTGAGGTTCAATACACATTGTAGCCTAGTCTAGTATGTTGACAGTGTGTGTTAGGGAGAGCATCTCGTTTTTCCCAGGACAGTTTCAGCCCCATTTCAGGTGTCCCAACTACAAAAAATATAAATTTGTCAGCAAGACACATCAATTAATTTAGGCCTAATCAATGGAAATCACTGAATGACATTAGACACACTTTTTGGTGTTTTGTAACAGATGTCTATTTCCATTCATCAAATGCCATGCAGTTTGAATGCTGGAATTATTTTGTAGTAGACAAACATGCCTACCTTTTTGAAGTGATTTGTTTGACAGCCAGATGAAAATATCATGACTGGTTGTGTTCATGCCACATTAAAAGGAAATTCATTTTTACAGTTTAAATGACATCTTTATTATTAGGCCTATATATAAAAAATTCAGAGACCCCTGGATGTCATGGTGTAATTCAGATAACCGAACAATATTAGCAACTTCACCCTCACATTTCAACAAATGTAGAACTTGCAAATTGGGAGGATCATTGTGTTCATACAATTCTGAATGTGCCCAATGCATAATTTATGTGTTATTGCTGGTACAACTTCTACAATACAGTAGGCAGGTTTCAAATGTTACATTTCTCTTGCCTGGCTACCCAGACTCCTTGCACCGGCAAAACACTACTCCGTGCCCACGGACGTCTCCGGAATGGTTCTGGATCTGAGTACCTCCCCAACGCTTCACCGAATGTGAACAAGTTCAGGGCTGTCTGATTGGTCCAGAAACAGAATGGGTTGGGCTAAAGCCAGAACACGCGTGGGCGGTTTGAATAATCGTAATTGGCTTTGATACTCTGATTGGTTAGAGACGATCCAATCGCTCCACGTCACCACATACGGCTTCAATGATGGCTGTCTCAGACTAAAGTATGTAGCAAACGACAAAGCAGCGGAGGAATTTAGTGTGAGTTGTCAGGCTAGCATTTCTCTCTCATGTCTGTTCCTGTTTTAGTGATTCCAGGAGGTGGTCCGGAGGGGATTTGGGGAGGAGCAGTGTTCTAGCAGAGTTTGGAACCCTGCATCTGGAGTTTGTTCATCTGTCAGAACTCACCAATGATCCCATTTATACCGAGAAGGTGAGTGCTGTAACTCCACAAGCCTCACATATAATGCTTTTGTTTTCAAGTCTTTAAAATCAGATGTAATGAGCTCAACTGTTAAATAAATTAACTTGTTTTTTGTCTCTCTCGCCCTCTTCTCTACACCCTCAGGTTATGAATATTAGGAAACACCTGAACCAGCTGGACAAGCCACGTGGCCTCTACCCAAACGCTCTCAACCAAGTCAGTGGGAATTGGGAACAGCGTAAGTCACCATCTGACTATTGAGTGATTGCAGTCCTTCATTAAACTAAGAGGGATTACATTGTTCTTTGATGTTATTGTCCTGTCTGCGAACAGCCACTTGTGTTACATGGCATGGCAGATCATGCGTTATTGCTTATCTTTTTCAGATTATGTCTCCATTGGGGCCCTTGGTGACAGTTTCTACGAGTATCTAATAAAATCCTACCTGATGTCAGACAGGACAGATGAAGTTGCTAAAAGAATGTACTATGCTGCACTGGAGGTACACATACCAGTCTATGGCCAGTCTATGGTTGCATGCTATGCCATATAATGCTATAACAGCAGGAAAGCAATAGGTGAAGCGTGAGAACAAGAACAGAACCATAGAACAGAGCAGGAGAAGAGAGATCGCGAAAAGAGGCAAAGACATTTGATGAAAAATATATATATTTTTTTACTAATATCAATTTACCAACATTTCTGAAAATGGATATATCGCGTTTTGGAATGAAACTCTTCACATGTTTTTTACTAATGATAACCATCTACTGTACACTGCTTTAGGCCATAGAGAATAACCTAGTCCAGAGGTCTCCTGGGGGGCTGATCTACGTGGCTGAGTGGAGAGGGGGTATCCTAGACCACAGGATGGGTCACCTGGCCTGCTTCTCTGGAGGGATGATCGGGATCGGGGCTGAACACGGCAGTCCAGAGACCAGGCAGCACCAACTGGACCTGGCTGCTAACATCACCCATACCTGCCACGAGTCCTACAGGCGTACACGTAGGAACACATCTATATATATACGCAAAACACAGTTCAAAGCCCAATCAAATGCCTTATAGGGTGTTGTAATTGACATGCTGTCATGGCATATTCACAATTCATTAGTTAAAGTCTTAACAGTTTTTATTATAGGGCCCCACAAAGAGGATGGATTCAAAATGAATCGCCATTAGTTAATACTTTTTTAAACAAGGTTTTTCTATTTGGCTTTTCAGTATTTTGCAGGCGAAGGGCGAAAACAAACAACAAATCCTCTACCAATCTCAGTCCTATGCTCCAACAAAGCCCCACCCCCAACCAGATATGGCATTACATCATTAGTTATTTCTTGACAGGTTTAATAGTTAGTCACATGTAAAGGTGTTAACAGTATGAATCCACTAAAAGGATGGACTAATGATGAATTACCATTAGTTAATACTTAACAAGCTTTCATAAATAGCATGATCAATAACATTGTCACATCTCTTACATAACATTATATAGCATTACACATTTTATTCAATTTCATTGCCTTAGATATTTACCTGACACAATTAAGTCATATGGAACTTAAGTACGAAGTTAGGGGTTTGAGAAAATGTTTGAGGGACATTCATATTGCCATTGTATGTGAAAAGGTGTCACCCTGATCTCTGAAGGCCTGTGTAGGTGTCACCCTGATCTCTCTGAAGGCCTGTGTAGGTGTCACTCTGATCTCTCTGAAGGCCTGTGTAGGTGTCACCCTGATCTCTCTGAAGGCCTGTGTAGGTGTCACTCTGATCTCTCTGAAGGCCTGTGTAGGTGTCACTCTGATCTCTCTGAAGGCCTGTGTAGGTGTCACCCTGATCTCTCTGAAAGGCCTGTGTAGGTGTCACTCTGATCTCTCTGAAGGCCTGTGTAGGTGTCACCCTGATCTCTCTGAAGGCCTGTGTAGGTGTCACTCTGATCTCTCTGAAGGCCTGTGTAGGTGTCACTCTGATCTCTCTGAAGGCCTGTGTAGGTGTCACTCTGATCTCTCTGAAGGCCTGTGTAGGTGTCACCCTGATATCTCTGAAGGCCTGTGTAGGTGTCACCCTGATCTCTCTGAAGGCCTGTGTAGGTGTCACTCTGATCTCTCTGAAGGCCTGTGTAGGTGTCACTCTGATCTCTCTGAAGGCCTGTGTAGGTGTCACCCTGATCTCTCTGAAGGCCTGTGTAGGTGTCGCCCTGATCTCTCTGAAGGCCTGTGTAGGTGTCACCCTGATCTCTCTGAAGGCCTGTGTAGGTGTCACCCTGATCTCTCTGAAGGCCTGTGTAGGTGTCACTCTGATCTCTCTGAAGGCCTGTGTAGGTGTCACTCTGATCTCTCTGAAGGCCTGTGTAGGTGTCACCCTGATCTCTCTGAAAGGCCTGTGTAGGTGTCACTCTGATCTCTCTGAAGGCCTGTGTAGGTGTCACTCTGATCTCTCTGAAGGCCTGTGTAGGGGTCACGCTGTATGTCGTCATACTCATCAGGGTCTGCGAAGATGTTGTCAAGGGTTTCATAAATAGAGGCTCTGGTCCTCACACTCACATCTGACAGCACTAACTCCTCTGACAGCACTTTCTCCTCTGACATCACTTCCTATTCTAACATCACTTCCTTCTCTGACATCACTTCCTGCTTCTCCTCTTCAGTGTACAGTAGATGAGAACTCAAGCTTTACAGCCAGTACAGAAAGTCACAGCCAGTACAGAAAGCAAAACAGACACTGTGAAGACAAACCTATGTTAAGGTCCAAGAGGGTAGAGTTCTGAGCTCATATCTTGTTCTCAGCCATACATTAGTACTGGATCATGCCTCCCAGACTGACACTTATGTACCTTCTCCTGTCTGTACGACTTCAGTCCTATTGCTCATGTACCACGTTTAAGACTTCACTGGTGGGTTGGAATCACTGCTGCAGGTCAGAGTCACGGACTGCCCTCCTCTATTTTACCACTGACTGACACTGAAGTGTTCTTGGGGCCATATTTCACAATAAGTGAAATTCTCAAAGCCTCTTACAATAAAGAAGTAGCTGCCTGAATGCCCTTTTCTGACTGCCTGTAGAAACGTGACCTTGGACTTGGACGAAATAGCTAAAGTTTGGACAGGAAGTCTTGCAAAAGGAGATCAGGACTGATTCTCCCTCCTTTGCAGTGGGAGGAGTAACTTTTACTTGTATGTTTGTAACAGACAGATTGACGCCAAATGGATCACGGTATGATGTACCGTACCCCCTTGCTTTTTAAACATGAATTTGTTCTCTTTCTCCTTGTTACCATGGTGCTCTTCCCGATCCGGGAAGTCCAAGTATTTGAAAACCGTTTTTTGACCATATTGTGTGATGGTTTGAATGCTGGGATAATTTTATTTATTTATTTTACCTTTATTTAACTAGGCAAGTCAGTTAAGAACAAATTCTTATTTTCAATGATGGCCTAGGAACAGTGGGTTAACTGCCTGTTCAGGGGCAGAACGACAGATTTGTACCTTGTCAGCTCAGGAACTTGCAACCTTTCGGTTACTAGTCCAACGCTCTAACCACTAGGCTAACCTGCTGCCCGATAATGCGTAATCTGAAGTTTCTAAAACTGTTTGAATGATGTCTATGAGTATAACAGAACTCATATGACAGGCAAAAACCAGAGAAGAAATCCAAACAGGAAGTGGTAAATCTAAGGTTTGTAGTTTTTGAACTCAGCCCCTATCGAATACACAGTGGGATATGGGTCATTTTGCACTTCCTAAGGCTTCCACTAGATGTCAGTCATCTTTAGAATGTTGTTTCAGGCTTCTACTGTGAAGGGGGGCCGAATGAGAGGGGATTGAGTCAGAGGTCTGGCAGCAGCCTCGATCTCAGTCACGTGCATTCACATGAGTGGTAGCTCTCGTTCCATTGCTTTTCTACAGACAATGGAATTCTCCGGTTGGAACATTATTGAACATTTATGATAAAAACATCCTAAAGATTGATTCTATACGTAGTTTGATATGTTTCTACGACCAGTAATAGAACTTTTTTAACTTTTCGTCCGACGTTTGGCTGGACCTGAACGCGCGTTTACAGTGGTTGCATTAACTTTTTATGGCTGCAGGGGCAGTATTGAGTAGCTTGGATGAAACGGTGCCCATTGTAAACGGCCAGCTTCTCAGTCTCAGTTGCTAATATAAGCATATTATTATTAGTAGTATTGGATAGAAAACACTCTAAAGTTTCCAAAACTGTCAAAATATTATCTGTGAGTATAACAGAACTGATATTGCAGGCGAAACCCTGAGGAAAATCAAAACAGGAAGTGGCTTCTATTTTGAAAACTCCCATGTTCCTTAGCCTCCCTTTGCTCCATTTAAAGGGATATGAACCAGATTCCTTTTCCTATCGCTTCCTCAAGGTGTCAACAGTCTTCAGACATAGTTTCAGGCTTTTGTTTTGAAAAATGAGCCAGAACGATAACATTGCGTCAAGTGGTCACATGAGTTTTGCTCGCGCAACAGAATTTGGATAGCTTTTGCTTTTCCCTCTCCTACTGTGAAAGACATTTGCGGTTGATATATTATCGATTATATATTTTAAAAACAACCTGAGGATTGATTATAAAAAATGTTTGACATGTTTCTGTGGACATTATGGAAACTATTTGGAATTTGTCTGTGTTGTCGTGTCCGCTCTGTCCTGTGGATTTCTGAACATAACGTGACAAACAAACAGAGGTATTTTGGATCTAAAAATAATCTTTATGGAACAAAAGGAACATTTGCTGTGTAATTGGGAGTCTCGTGAGTGAAAACATCCGAAGATCATCAAAGGTAAACAATTAATTTGATTGCTTTTCTGATTTTCGTGACCAAGCTACCTGATGTAGCTGTGTACTTAATGTTTTATAATGCGATCGATAAACTTACACAAACGCTTGGATTGCTTACGCTTTACAGCATAATTTCAAAATCTGACACGACAGGTGGATTAACAAAAGGCTAAGCAGTGTTTTCCTATGTCAAATCAAATCAAATTTATTTATATAGCCCTTCGTACATCAGCTGATATCTCAAAGTGCTGTACAGAAACCCAGCCTAAAACCCCAAACAGCAAGCAATGCAGGTGTAGAAGCACGGTGGCTAGGAAAAACTCCCTAGAAAGGCCAAAACCTAGGAAGAAACCTAGAGAGGAACCAGGCTATGTGGGGTGGCCAGTCCTCTTCTGGCTGTGCCAGGTGGAGATTATAACAGAACATGGCCAAGATGTTCAAATGTTCATAAATGACCAGCATGGTCGAATAATAATAAGGCAGAACAGTTGAAACTGGAGCAGCAGCACGGCCAGATGGACTGGGGACAGCAAGGAGTCATCATGTCAGGTAGTCCTGGGGCATGGTCCTAGGGCTCAGGTCCTCAGAGAGAGAGAAAGAAAGAGAGAAGGAGAGAATTAGAGAACGCACACTTAGATTCACACAGGACACCGAATAGGACAGGAGAAGTACTCCAGATATAACAAACTGACCCTAGCCCCCTGACACATAAACTACTGCAGCATAAATACTGGAGGCTGAGACAGGAGGGGTCAGGAGACACTGTGGCCCCATCCGAGGACACCCCCGGACAGGGCCAAACAGGAAGGATATAACCCCACCCACTTTGCCAAAGCACAGCCCCCACACCACTAGAGGGATATCTTCAACCACCAACTTACCATCCTGAGACAAGGCTGAGTTAAGCCCACAAAGATCTCCGCCATGGCACAACCCAGGGGGGGGGCACCAACCCAGACAGGATGACCACATCAGTGAATCAACCCACTCAGGTGACGCACCCCTTCCAGGGACGGCATTAGAGAGCCCCAGTAAGCCAGTGACTCAGCCCCTGTAATAGGGTTTGAGGCAGAGAATCCCAGTGGAAAGAGGGGAACCGGCCAGGCAGAGACAGCAAGGGCGGTTCGTTGCTCCAGAGCCTTTCCGTTCACCTTCCCACTCCTTTATTGCACTTGTGAATTCATGAATATAAAATATTTATAGTAATATTTATTGTATGTAGTGCTATGCTATTCAGCGGTTGTTGGTGACACTTATACCGATATTGGGATTGCAGCCATAACAAGTTAAGGAGAAGTGTATCTAAAGTTCCATGCATAACACTTGAATTTTCATCAACATTTATAATGAGTGTTTCTGTGAATTGATGTGGTTCTCTGCAAAATCACTGCATGTTTTGGAAATACTGAACATAACACGCCAATGTAAAATGAGATTTTTGGATATAAATATGCACTTTATTGAACAAAACATACATGTATTGTGTAACATGAAGTCCTTTGATTGCCATCTGATGAAGATCATCATAGGTTAGTGATTAATTTTATCTCTATTTGTGCTTTTTGTGACTCCTCTCTTTGGCTGGAAAAATGGCTGGCTCTTTCTGTGACTTGGTGGTGACCTAACATAATCTTTGTGGAGCTTTCGCTGTAAAGCATTTTTGAAATCAGTCACTGTGGCTGGATTAACGAGAATGTTATCTTTAAAATGGTGCCTAGTACTTGAATGTTTGAGAAATTTGATTTCTGAGATTTCTGTTGATTTGTATTTGGCACCCTGCAATATCAATGGATGTTGGCGAGGGGTTCCGCTAGTGGAATCCCAGTCCTAGACAGGTTAATGGGGGCCTGTTTGGCTCACCTTTTCCTGTAGTCCACGATCAGGTCTTTGTCTTGCTCATATTGAGGGAGAGGTTGTTATCCTGGCACCACACTGCCAGTTCTCTGACCTCCTCCCTATAGGCCGTCTCATCGTTGTCGGTGATCAGGCCTACCACTATTGTGTCGTCAGCAAACTTAATGATGGTGTTGGAGTCGTGTTTGGCCACACAGTTGTGGGTGAACAGGGAATACAGGAGGGGACTAAGTACACACCCCAAAGGGGCCCCGGTATTAAGGATTAGCGTGGCAGACGTGTTGTTGCTTACTCTTACCACCTAAGTGCGGCCCGTCAGAAAGTCCAGGATCCAGTTGCAGAGGGAGGTGTTTAATCCCAGAGTCTTTAGCTTAGTGATGAGCTTTGTGGGCACTATGGTGTTGAACGCTGAGCTGTAGTTAATGAACAGCCTTCTCACATAGGTGTTCCTTTTGCCCAGGTGAGAAAAGGCGGTGTGGAGTGCGTTTGAGATTGCGTCATCTATGGATCTGTTGGGGCGGTATGCGAATTGGAGTTGGTCTAGGGTGTCCGGGAGGATGCTGTTGATGTGAGCCATGACCAGCCTTTCAAAGCACTTCATGGCTACCTACGTGAGTGTCACGGGGCGGTAATCATTTAGGCAGGTTACCTTCGCTTCCTTGGGCAAGGGACTATGGTGGCCTGCTTGAAACATAGGTATTACATACTCGGTCTGGGAGAGGTTGAAAATGTCAGTGCAGACACTTGACAGTTGGTCTGCGCATGCTTTGAGTACACGTCCTGGTAATCCGTCTGGCCCATCGGCTACCGAGAGCGTTATCACACAGTCATCCAGAACAGCTGGTGCTCTCGTGCATGCTTCAGTGTTGCTTGCCTGGAAGCGAGCATAAACGGCATTTATCTCGTCTGGTAGGCTCGCGTCGCTGGGCAGCTTGCGTCTGGGTTTCCCTTTGTAGTCCGTAATAGTTTTCAAGCCCTACCACATTGTACGAGCGTCAGAGCCGGTGTAGTAGTATTCAATCTTAATCCTGTATTGACGCTTTGCTTTTTTGATGGTTCGTCTGAGGG
Organism: Oncorhynchus keta; assembly: GCF_023373465.1. NCBI lineage: Eukaryota > Metazoa > Chordata > Actinopteri > Salmoniformes > Salmonidae > Oncorhynchus > Oncorhynchus keta. The sequence continues at coordinate 24,118,608 of NC_068439.1, forward strand.
CATAGAGGGATTTATTATAAGCGTCCAGATTAGTCTCCCTTTCCTTGAAGCGGCAGCTCTAGCCTTTAGCTCGATGCAGATTTTGCCTGTATTCCATGGCTTCTGGTTGGGATATGTACGTTCAGTCACTGTGGGGATGACATCATCGATGCACTTATTGATGAAGCCGATGACTGAGGTGGTGTGTTCCTAAATGCCATTAGATGAATCCCGGAACATATTCCAGTCTGTGCTAGCAAAACAGTCCTGTAGTGTTGCATCCGCGTCATCTGACCACTTCCGTATTGAGTGAGTCACTGGTACTCCCTGCTTTAGTTTTTGCTTGTAAGCAGGAATCAGGAGGATAGAATTGTGGTTAGATTTGCCAAATGAAGGGCGGGGGAGAGCTTTGTATGCATCTCTGTGTGTGGAGTAAAGTTGGGCTAGGATTGTGTTTTCCCTGGTTACATGTGACATGCTGGTAAAAATGTGGTAAAACTGATTTTAAGTTTGCCTGCATTAAAGTCCCCGGCCACTAAGAGCGCCTCTTCTGGGTGAGCATTTTCTTCTTTGATTATGGCCTGATAGAGTTGGTTGAGAGCTGGCTTCGCTTTGTGGTGGTAAATAGACGGCTACGAATAATACAGATGAGAACTCTCTTGGTAGATAGTGTGGTAAGGTACTCTACCTCAGGCGAGCAATACCTCAAGACTTCTTTAATATTAGACATCGCGTACCAGCTGTTATTGACAAAAAGACACCCCCACCCCTTGTCTTACCAGAGGTAGCGTCTCCGTTCTGCCGGTGCATAGAAAATCCCGCCAGCTCGAAATGGTCTGTTTCTTCGTTCAGTTACGTCTCTGTGAAACAGATGTTTAATGTCCTCTTGGTAGGATAATCTTAATTTTATTTTTATTTTTTATTTTACCTTTATTTAACTAGGCAAGTCAGTTAAGAACTAATTCTTATTTTCAATGACGGCCTAGGAACAGTGGGTTAACTGCCTGTTCAGGCAGTTAACCCAACCTTCCGGTTACTAGTCCAACGTTCTAACCACTAGGCTACCCTGCCGCCCCTAATAGTAGATCATCAATTTAATTTTCTAACGATTGCATGTTAGCAAGGAGAATGGAAGGCATTGGGAGTTTACTCGCTCGCCTCCGGCTTCTCAGAAAGATCCCCGATTTGCTTCCCCTTTTCCTGCATCTTTTCTTCACGCAAAAGGCATGGATCTGGGTCTGTTCTATTGACAGCAGGACATCCTTCTCGTCAGACTCATTAAAGGAAAAAGTTTCTTCCAGTCTGTGTTGAGTAATCGCTTTTCTGATGTCCAGAAGTTATTTTTGGTCATAAGAGACGGTAGCAGCAATATTATGTAAACAATAAGTAAAAATAAAATAAAAAGTTACACAAAAGGCAAAAAATTATAAAAATTGCACAATTGGTTTGGAGAACGTAAAATGTCAGCCATGTTCTTCGGCTTTTTCCACATTTTGTTACATTACAGCCTTATTCTGAAATGGATTCAATCGTTTCCCCCCCTCATAAATCTAAACAATCTATTTTATATTTGAGATTCTTCAAAGTAGGTACCCTTTGCCTTGATGACAGTTGTGCACACTCTTGGCATTCTTTCAACCAGCTTCACGAGGTAGTCACCTGGAATGCATTTCAATTAACAGGTTTGCCTTAAAAGATCGTTTGTGGAATTGCTTTCCTTCTTAATGCGTTTGAGCCAATCAGTTGTGTTGTGACAAGGTAGGGGTGGTATACAGAAGATAGCCCTATTTGGTTAAAGACCAAGTCCATATTATGGCAAGAACAACTCAAGTAAGCAAAGTGAAACGACAGTCCATCATCACTTTAAGACATGAAGTTCAGCCAATCCGGAAAATGTCAAGAACTTTGAAAGTTTCTTCAAGTGCAGTCGCAAAAACAATCAAGCGCTATGATGAATCTGGATCACATGAGAACCGCCACAGGAAAAGAAGAGCCAGAGTTACCTCTGCTGCAGAGGATAAGTTCATTAGAGTTAACTGCACTTCAGATTGCAGCCCAAATAAATGCTTCACAGAGTTCAAGTAACAGACACACCTCAACTGTTCAAGGAGACTGCGTGAATCAGGCCTTCATGGTCAAATTTCTGCAAAGAAACCACTACTAAAGGACACCAATAAGAAGAAGAGACTTGCTTGGACCAAGAAACACAAGCAATGGACATTAGACTGGTGAAAATCTGTCCTTTGTTCTGATGAGTCCAGGTGTGAGATTTTTGGTTCCAGCCGCTGTGTCTTTGTGAGACGCAGAGTAGGTGAAATGACGATCTCCGCATGTGTGGTTCCCACCGTGAAGCATGGAGGAGGTGTGATGGTGTGGGGGTGCTTTGCTGGTGATACTGTCAGTGATTTATTTAGAATTCAAGGCACACTTAGCCAGCATGGCAACCACAGCATTTGACAGTGATATGCCATCCCATATGGTTTGCGCTAAGTTCAACTATCATTTGTTTTTCAACGGGACAATGACTCAAAACACACTTCCAGACTGTGTAAGGGCTAATTGACCAAGGAGAGTGATGGAGTGCTGCATCAGATGTTCTGGCCTCCACAATCACCCGAACTCAACTCAATTGTGATGGTTTGGGATTAGTTTGGAGGAAAAAGCAGCCAACAAGTGCTCAGCATATGTGGGAACTCTTTGTGAAGATGGTTGAAAGAATGCCAACGATGTGCAAAGCTGTCATCAAGGCAAAGGGTGGCTACTTTGAAGATTATACCGTATGTTTTGATTTGTATAACACCTTTTTGGTTACTACATGATTCCATATGTGTTATTTCATAGCTTTGATGTCTTATTATTCTACAATGTAGAAAATAGTCCAAATAAAACCCCTTTTAATGAGTAGGTGTGTCCAAACTTTTGACTGGTACTGTGTTTACAGATATGCATATGGGTAGCCTATAGACATCCAGGGACATCTAGAGTAGAAGTATATTTATATAAGTATAAAGTATTATAGGAACATCTGCAAGTAGTTGCAGGGAATAAAGTGAACCTGTAAGATTGTAGGGTGTGATCTAGCTGTAACGCTCCCTTCTCTAGGTACATACTGCCCAGGGATTGAACCCCGGTCTCAATCCCTGAGTTTAGCACCTTGGCAGAAACAATTGTATTCATACAGCTTTCTCTGTAATATGACTATTCTCTAGCATATTACATAATTATGCACAATAATAAAATATTAAATATGCACAATACAAAAAATATTAAATATGCACAATATGACAAATATTACATATATGCATATCCAGTGTTTCCTCAACAGGTGCTGGAGATCAAACAATACGTTTAGTATAATGCATTGTCCATTCTAATCCAACCTAAAAATCCAACAGCCACTAAACTGGGCCCAGAGGTGTTCCGGTTTGATGATGGAGCGGAGGCTACAGCACCCAGAGTAAACGAAAGGCATTACATCCTGAGGCCAGAGGTCGTGGAGAGCTACATGTACATGTGGAGACTGACCCATGACCCCAAGTACAGAGAGTGGGGCTGGGAGGCTCTGGAGGTGAGGCCATACATTTACAGTGCCTTTGGAACGTATTCAGACCCCTTGACTTTTTCCACATTTTGTTATATTCCAGCCTTGTTCTAAAATTGATTAAGTTGTTTTTTCCCCCTCAACAATCTACACACACTAACCCATAATGACAATGCAATAAGTTTTTTTTTGTTGCTAATTTATTAAACGTTTTTAAAAAACTAAATATGACATTTTAGAACAAGTTTGCGATGTTCTGTGAAGGGAGTAGTATATAGCGTTGTTCAAGATCTTCAGTTTCTTGGCCATTTCTCGCATTGGAATAGCCTTCATTTCTCAGAACAAGAATGGACTGATGCGTTTCAGAAGAAATGTCTTTGTTTCTGGCCATTCTGAGCCTGTAATCGAACCCACAAATGCTGATGCTCCAGATACTCAACTAGTGTAAAGAAGGCCAGTTTTATTGCTTCTTATCAGCACAACACATTTCAGCTGTGCTCACATAATTGCAACAGGGTTTTCTAATGATAAATTAGACTTTTTTAAATTATAAACTTGGATTAACTAACACAATGTGCTTTTGGAACACAGGAGTGATGGTTGCTGATAATGAGCCTTGGTACGCCTATTTAGATATTCCATTACAATTCAGTTGTTTCCAGCTACAGTAGTCATTACAACATTAACAATGTCTACACTGTATTTCTGATTTAATGGACAAAAACATTTGCTTTTCTTTCAAAAACAAGGCCATTTCTAAGTGACCCCAAACTTTTGAACGGTAATGTATGTGTTCAGACCCTTTACTCAGTACTTTGTTGAAACACTTTTGGCAGCGATTACAGCCTGGTGTCTTCTTGAGTATGACGCTACAAGCTTGACACACCTGTATTTGGGGAGTTTCTCCCATTCTTCTCTGCAGATCCTCTTAAGCTCTGTCAAGTTTGATGGTGAGCGTTGCTGCACAGCTATGTTCAGGTCTCTCCAGAGATGTTAGATCGGGTTCAAGTCCGGCCTCTGGCTGAGCCACTCAAGGACATTCAGAGACTTGTCTCAAAGCCACTTCTGCGTTATTTTCACTGTGTGTTTAGGGTCGTTGTCCTGTTGGAAAGTGAACCTTCGCCCCAGTCTGAGGTTGTGAGCGCTCTGGAGCAGGTTTTCATCAAGGATCTCTCTGTACTTTGCTCTGTTCATCTTTCCCTCGATCCTGACTAGTCTCCCAGTCCCTGCCGCTGAAAAACATCCCCACTGCATGATGCTGCCACAACTGTGCTTCACCGTAGGGATGGTGCCAGGTTTCCTCCAGACGTGACGCTTGGCATTCAGGCCAAAGAGTTCAATCTTGCTTTCGTCAGACCAGAGAACCTTGTTTTTCATGGTCTGAGAGTCTTTAGATGCCTTTTGGCAAACTCCAAGCAGGCTGTCATGTGCCTTTTGGTGAGGAGTGGCTTCCTTCTGGCCACTCTACCATAAAGGCCTAATTGGTGGAGTGCTGCAGAGATGGATGTCCTTCTGGAAGGTTCTCCCATCTCCACAGAGGAACTCTAGAGCTCTGTCAGAGTGACCATCAGGTTCTTGGTCTCCTCCCTGACCAAGGCCCTTCTCCCCCGATTGCTCAGTTTGGCCAAGCGGCCAGCTAAAGGAAGAGTCTTGGTGGTTCAAAACTTCTTCCATTTAAGAATCATGGAGGCCACTGTGTTCTTATGGACCTTCAGTGCTGCAGAAATGCTTTGGTACCCTTCTCCAGATCTGTGCCTCGACACAATCCTGTCTCGGCGCTTTGCGGACAATTCCTACGACGTCATGGCTTGGTTTTTGCTCTGACTTGTACTGTCAACTGTGGGACCTTATATATAGACAGGTGTGTACCTTTCCAAATCATGTCCAATCAATTGAATTTACCACAGGTGGACTCCAATGAAGTTGTAGAAGCATCTCAAGGATGATCAATGGAAACAGGATGGACCTGAGCTCAATTTCGAGTCTCATAGCAAAGGGTCCGAATACTTATGTAAATAAGGTATTTCTGTTGTTTATTTGTAAAACATTTGCAAAAAAAATCAAAAAATCTGTTTTCACTTTGTCATTATGGGATATTGTGTGTAGATTGCTGAGGAAATTGTATTTTTAATCCATTTTAGAATAAGGCTGTAACATCAAATATGGGAAAAGTCAAAGGGTCGGAATACTTTCTTTTACTTTACTTTTTTTTGTGGTTAGTTGAAGATGGGATTGTACTTTTATTTTACAGGCTCTGGAGCAACACTGTCGACTTGCCACAGGGTTCTCTGGTATCATTGATGTCTACGGCCATATAATCCAACACGACAATTTACAGCAGAGTTTCTTTCTGGCAGAAACACTCAAGTGAGTGAAGGAAAAGATACAAGCATCACGTGTGTTATCTTTGTCATTTCTCTGTGTTTTTCATTAGCAATAACCATAACATAACAGTATTGTACAGAGTTTGTCATCTCTGTCTGTTTTTACTTTGTCCCTGTCTATATATCTCATCTTAATTGTGTTTTCCTGTCCTCCCTTCTCTATCTTCGTATTTTCTCTGCGCTTTACACTAGCAATAACCATAACATAGCGCTATTGTACATTTATTGTATAGAGTTTGTAATATGTGTCAGTGTTTGCTTCCTTTTGTACATAATTTTAATAGTGTTTTCCTCTCCTCCTCTGTCCTCTTTCTCTGGTGTGTTATAGGTATCTCTACCTGCTGTTCTCTGACGACGATCTCCTGCCTCTGAAGGACTGGGTGTTTAACACAGAAGCACACCCTCTACCTGTCATCCCCAGGAACTGCTCTCAGGAGAGAGGACACAGACCCAATTGGACTCATTGACAGGCTTATAGGGCTCCTTTGAAATGGACCATATATGGTGTATGTTCATTGTCAGGCTTAGCTCCAGTGTTTGGCCCAAACATTTTGCCTTTATGTTTTTATCTCTGAGGCCTGGCCTCAAAAAGCCCTAAGAAATGATTGGGGGCCCCCTTTCTGGCCCTAGTCACTTTGATTAAACTGCAGGAGATGGATGGTCAGTGAGACACATATCTCCTGTGGATACTGTTGAACTGATTTTGTCTTCACTGTGAAAGCTGTTTTTGTTTCTGTGAATCATCAGAAACCAACAATGAGTGTGTATATATATCTACTTCTTTTGCCTCTGTGAGGGAAATTCCCATATCACAGGGAATGAGCTGAACATCAGCTGTCTGAGTGTCAATATTTATTTGTGATAGGTCCATTGTGCATTAAATCTGTCTGCTATGATAAAAAATGTTGTTTTTTCAGTGTAGGATTTTCTGTCCATGCTAGTTAATTTTATTATCAGATAATTTCACTAATTGTAAGTCACTCTGGAAAGTGTCTGGTAAAGGACTAAAATATAAATGTAAATATTTCTGATGGATTTCAGCACTTCTCTGACTCGCGATGCAAAACACTCCTCATCGATCAATTTCTATCCTGAACATGATCCATGGCTTGGAAATTGATTAATAGAAAGCTGCAGTCCCAGGAGAAAGAGGGAAATTGGGAACAGAGAGCTTAGTGAAAATGATTACATGCTCACAACTACCACCTCCCTCTTACTTTCTCTACATGTGCACTATAAATTAGCTTACCCTTCATTACTTAAAATGACTTGGAAAAAGTAATATTTGATTTCTTCCCTGATGGCTCAGTTGATTACAAATCTGACACTTTCATAATCAATAGTCATTTATTAATTTCTGTAATATTAAGATAGGCTACTGATTTTAAAATAGTAGGTTACATGCTTTATTTGATAGATGGGAAACGGAGATATATTAAAGGAAGACAAAATGTGTAGATTCAGGAATTGAACCCTGGTGTCATTGCATATCTGCAAATAGCCATGAATGTTTCCACTCAACTTCAGGGGCTGTGTATTTTTAGTAGGACTTTGGATGTTGCATTAAGTAAATATTGCCTGATGAACACTGGGCAATGAGGGCATGGCCCTCCCACAGGTCACTGTGGCATGAGGAAATACCTGAATAACAGGGAGACAAAATCCCTAACATGGCAACGACCAGTGTGTGTGGGGGAGAAGAGGGAGGAGAGAGTGCTTTCTTAATAAAGACACTTGTCACAACCATTGGACTTTCCATCCATTTGCCTTTAGTTTGAACAACTGCCTGCTGCTAATCCCAATACTGAGCTGGACATGGCATTCAATGGAAAATGGAAAATCCACAGTCAGGAGAACCATGAAGAGTTTCTTAAAGCAATGGGTGAGAACTCACATACATTTCTTACAACCATCTCAGTGTGTTTAATGGCAGTATTGTGTTCTAGAACTTTGTCAATAATGGTTATGTTTTATGTCGCAATTATGTTCTTCAGCTGTCCCTGAGATGTTGATCAAAATGATCAAGGGTGTCAAGCCAACGACAATAATTGAGCAGAAGGGCGACGACTTCACCATCAGAGTTGAGACTCCCCTCCGTACTGTCACCAACTCATTCACTATAGGGAAGGAGGCAGAAATCACTGCCATGGATGGGAGAAAGTTTAAGGTAATTTATCAATCATGAAATGGTATGTGACGTGCATGGACCTATTGCCATGAGAGTGTGAAGAGCATCACAAAGCTTTGTTTATTTGCATGGTGCTATGTGTCCATCTCCTTTGCTCTAGTTTGATATACACTACTGTTCAAAACTTTGGGAACACTTAGAAATGTCCTTGTTTTTGAAAGAAAAGCAACCATCACTCCTGTGTTCCAATGGCACGTTGTATTTGCTAATCCACATGTATCATTTTAAAATCATTAGAAGATCATTAGAAACAAAACTGTTGTGCTAATTAAAGAAGCAATAAAACTGGCCTTCTTTAGACTAGTTGAGTATCTGGAGCATCAACATTTGTGGGTTTGATTACAGGCTCAAAATGACCAGAAACAAAGAACTTTCTTCTGAAACTCGTCAGTCTATTCTTGTTCTGAGAAATTAAGGCTTTTCCATGCAAGAAATTGCCAAGAAACTGAACATCTCATACAGCGCTGTGTACTACTCCCTTGTACTCGCTGTGTACTCCACCACAAACTGGCTCTAACCAGAATAGAAAGAGGAGTGGGAGGCCCCGGTGCACAACTGAGCAAGAGGACAAGTACATTAGTGTGTCTAGTTTGACAAACAGACGGCTCACAAGTCTCCAACTGGAAGCTTTATTAAATAGTACCCTCAAAACACCAGTCTCAACGTCAACAGTGAAGAGGTGACTCCAGGATGATGGCCTTCTAGCCAGAGTTGCAAAGAACAGGCCATATCTCACACTGGCCAATAAAAATAAAAGATTACGATGGGCCAAAGAACATAGATGCTGGACAGAGGAAGATTGGGAAAGATTTGTCTGTCAATAACACTTTAAGTTTGAGGTGTTTGGATCACAAAGAAGAATATTCGTGAGACACAGAACATTTTCAAATATGCAGGAGGAGTGCTTGATGCCATCTGTCAAGCAGGGTGGAGGCAATGTGATGGTCTGGGGGTTATTGGGTGGTGGGAAAGTGGGAGATTTGTACAGGGTAAAAGGGGTCTTGAAGAAGGAAGGCTATCCCTCTATTTTACAACGTCATGTCATACCCTGTGGACGGCACTTAATTGGAGCCAATTTCCTCCTACGACAGGAAAATGACCCAAACTATGCAAGAACTATTTAGGGAAGAAGCAGTCAGCTGGTATTCTGTCTATAATGGAGTGGCCAGCACAGTCATCGGATCTCAACCCTATTGAGCTGTTGTAGGAGCAGCTTGACTGTATGGTACGTAAGAAGTGCCCATCAAGCCAATCCAATTCATGGGAGCTGCTTCAGGAAGCATGGGGTGAAATCTCTTCAGAATGACAACTAGAATGCCAAAGGTCTGCAAGGCTATACTTGCTGCAAATGGAGGATTCTTTGACGAAAGCAAAGTTTTAAGGACACAATTATTATTTCAATGAAAAAGCATTATTTATAACCTTGTCAACATCTTGACTATATTTCCAATTCATTTTGCAACTCATTTCATGTATGTTTTCATGGAAAACAAGGACATTTCTAAGTGACCCCAGACTTTTGAACGGTAGTGTAGACATAGGTGCAGCTGCAGCAGGGTGTGTGAGTGTTTTGTGTTTACTCTCTGACCCATAGTGTACTGCCAGACTGGAGGATGGGAAGCTCATCTGCGACACAGAGAAGTTCTCCCATATCCGAGAAATCCAAGGGGAAAACATGGTTGAGGTAAAGGGCATCCCTCCACTTCTATATTTTATGTTGTAAAATACACTTAATTGGATGCACTTTGTCCAAATGTCCTAGCAGTTGGTCTCCAATTACAGTAGCACTGCCCCTCAAAAAATAAATAACAATGAATTGCCAGTCTGACTCAATCTGTGGTTGTTCATTCATGTTGTTCTGTGTTAGTGACTGTCCTCTTTCCCATTTTTTTACAGACTATCACTGCGGCCTCAACAACCCTCACCAGGATAAGCAAGAGAGTCTGATCTCTAAAGCCACAGAGACAAGGATTACATGTTCAATTAATTAATTTAAATTACCTTTTATTTCAGGTAATATAATAGCTATAAAATATTACATTAAAATGACAAATGACTTGACATTGCATCTGCTCATTTTATGTCTAATTTGGACACATGCATTTTAAAGGCCCCAAAGCCGGGGCAGCAGCGTAGCCTAGTGGTTAGAGCATTGACCTAGTAACCGGAAGGTTGCGAGTTCAAACCCCCGAGCTGACAAGGTACAAATCTGTCGTTCTGCCCCTGAACAGGCAGTTAACCCACTGTTCCCAGGCCGTCATTGAAAATAAGAATATGTTCTTAACTGACTTGCCTGGTTAAATAAAGGTAAAAAATAAAAAAAATGTACTTCCCTAACAAAACCAATACAAAATGGATGGCTTTTCCTGACACCTTGTGGTTATTGAATAATCTGCCATCATTGTAGTACTCAGCAACAAATGTAAACTTGTGGGATCATGTTTTCACCTCATCATTAACTAGCAAATGTAGACATAAATGACCAGCTCATAATTGTGTTTATTTAATATTTTATCTGGATTTTATCATTTAAAAAAAAGAAAGAAAATAAAATTCCTCAACAATTTCAATTAATCCTAATGGGGGAAAGCAAAAACTCATGGTCACATCGTCATCTTCATCCTGACAAGAACAATTTAGAGGAGAGGCATTTTACATTATACCAATCAACATTTGTGACTGAATTCACACTGACTGTGTGTAAGTCCCAAATGGCACCCTATTCCCTATGTAGTGCACTGCTTTTGACCAGTGCCCACTGTGGATTTTCCATTGATAAAATGTTGAGTTAATAAAGTCACATACAAGGCAGCTCCAAATTTCAGGTGTTTCAGCCTAACTCAGTGCTTTCTGTGGTGGAGGTAATCTTATCTTATTGCCCCGTGATTGACTCAGTGTTCTGTCACTCATGGGGACACTATGTCGCTGCAAGATCTACAGGGCGAGCTACAAAGTTCAAGCCCCCTTGCGTACTGCCAAACATTTACATTAGAAGTGACCATCCCCCACAGATAAGATAATGTCAAATCACGTTATATCTACCGTAGCTTTTTTTTGGACAGATCATGTCAACATCATACTTTCAAAATCTTAGCTATCTACCTTGACAAGCAGTTATCATCATGAATCACATTGACAATCTACTGGCAAATCCTTGTCATATGAAAATAAATGATAGATAAAACATATCAGTGCTCATCGGCCATTGGATTTAAACATTACACAACAAGTTGGAAATCAACAGTGATTGGTTTGGAAGGAATCAGTTGCCAACTGATTGGGCTTTGGTCACCAAAGCCCCATATTCTACCCACCACTGCGACCTGTATGCTCTCGTTGGCTGGGCCTCGCTTCATATTCGTCACCAAACCCACTGGCTCCAGGTCATCTACAAGTCTCTGCTGGCTAAAGCCCCACCTTATCTCAGCTCACTGGTCACTATAGCAGCACCCACCCGTAGCACGCGCTCCAGCAGGTATATTTCACTGGTCACCCCCAAAGCCATTTCCTCCCTTTGGCCGCCTTTCCTTACAGTTCTCTGCTGCCAATGACTGGAATGAATTGCAAAAATCACTTAAGCTGGAGACCCATATCTCCCTCACTAAATTTTAGCACCAGCTGTAAGAGCAGCTCACAGATCACTTCACCTATACATAGCCCAACTGTAAATAGCCCATCCAACTACCTCATCCCCATACTGTTATTTTTTTTCTTCTCCTTTGCACCCCAGTATCTCTACTTGCACATTCATCTTCTGCACATCTATCACTCCAGTGTTTAATTGCTATATTGTAATTATTTCACCACTATGGCCTATTTATTGCCTTACTGCCCTTATCTTACCTCATTTGCACACACTGTATATAGACTTTTTTTTCTCAATTGTGTTATTGACTGTATGTTTGTTTATTCCATGTGTAACGCTGTGTTGTTGTTTGTGTCGCACTGCTTTGCTTTATATTCGCCAGGTCGCAGTTGTAACTGAACTTTTTCTCAACTAGCCTACCTGGTTAAATAAAGGTTTAATAAAAAACTGCAAGCGTTGCAATGCAATCACTATTTTTCTTCCCCTGCCTGTTATTAGGTGGAGAGGGTGTGTGGTCCAAGTCTGGGTTTAAGGGCCATGCTTAAAAGGATAAGCATTCACACACAACACCATGCGCCAGAAAAGGTTGAATACATTGGGCATGCTGTCATTCCAGCATGACTTCTGCCGCCTTCAAAACAACTGGGAACTCTAACTCGGTTTGAACAGTCATCAGATTCGGGAACTTGGGCGTCTTTCTAGAGGTTTCCCCCCGTGTTCCCAATTGTCTTGAAAGCACCATCAATCCAGAGAATGCCAGACTTTGATGACTAAATGATAAAATAATGCACTAATGGAGAAAAAAGTAACAATGGTCAAATGCAACCAGTTAATGATTCTAGATGTGATGATAATTTTCAAAGGCTATGTCCAAACTACATGGAGTTTACATCATAATGATAGGTAGCCTATGTAATAGTCGGATTGGCCTGAGAGTTCAATTCTTTATACGTCACGTTTCCTCTGCTGGGTGTGATAACGCGCCATAACAGTAGATGGCACTAAATTTATGTTCGTGCTTTCACGAATCCGCGAAGTAAAGTATGCGCCTGCGCATTCGGTTTTCCACACAGCTCTACAACGAGAAATACTTTTCTGTTAAACCCAAAACAGAGAGCGAAAATATTTGATGTAAAGCTGCATTCTTGCTTTATATATTTTTTTTTAGCATGGCCAGATATTTGCGACCTCCAAATACATCTCTTTTCATCAGAAACATTTCCGATGAATCCAGGTGAGTCCATATTTGAACATATTTCCCCGGCCCCAGTTCCTTGCGGTCAAATAAGGTCAGAATTCTATACCCCAAGCTAACGTTAACTAACGTCATTAGGCCAATGCTAGTCTGCTCGCCACGCGATTCTGCCTGATCAAAGACGATTGTGGCTTGGCCCTACAGTTGTGCAAGGTAGACCCACTGGCTAAAATCAAGTCATAAACCAAGAAAAAATTACTAACCATAAACATTTGGACAAACTTGTTTCAATCGTCCTAACAGGCTAGCTAACGTTAGCTATAGCTTCCGTTCTACACTTACGTTTTAAAACAGTTACCCTACTACATAGTTTAACCAAATTAGAATATAACGTTAAATGGCAAAAAAAGACGAAGTTATAGGGGGGATGTAAGTTGGCCTATCTGTAAGGTATTTTGTTTGCGAAGAGAACACTACATAGGCCTACACACGGGTGATTGTTCTATTAGCGTTATCCATTCATGGATGTAAGGTACATTTCAGAGTGTGTGAGTTATGCATAGACAAAGTTTAAATTGTGTCAGTTTTCATGCAAAGAAGTGTCATCGTATTGCCCAACAGAAGCCACCGGTCTGTCTGTGGCTCCTTTGGTGGTGCTACTTTTCCTCCTGGTCATTGAAGTGACATTTCTATCATCAGGCCTGAGGATTTGCGCCGTGAGTTTGGTCGTTATGGGCCAGTAGTAGACGTCTACATTCCACTTGACTTCTATTCACGCCGACCAAGAGGATTTGCATATATTCAATATCCTTTCCCTTCTAAAGTGAGAATTATGAAATCTGTCTTTTCTCTTATAATTGGCTTAATTTTGAATGTTGTAAGATAACATGTTTTCTCTCAGATAATGTCTTAAGCAGTAAGGCTTGGTTGTATGATTGATTGGTGTGACTTTGCATTCTGTATGTACACAATTAAGTACTTTTTAATATCTAACTTACATTTCTCTGTTGCCCCAGAAAATGTAAAGGCATCCAGTTGTTGTGGAGCCTGGAGAAAGAGTAAGAATGTCCGGTGTAGAGTAGATCTAAAGACAAGCTGCAAAAGACCGCCAGGATGCAAGAAACAGAGAGAGGGAAAGGTTGAAAGAGAATTTAAAGCTTGAAGAGACAAAGAGGAAAAAGAGGGGACGGAGTCAAGGCTTGGATATGTCATCAAAAGAAAGAGGAAAAGGGAAGAGATTAAAGGGCAAAGACAAGCAGGAAACCCAAGTTCTTCTGGGAGGCGATTAAAGAGCTTAAAGATCAAGATGAAAGTCAAAGTCAAGCATGTTTAAGGTAACAAACCTGAATTCTTTTGTATCCTCACAAAAAAAATGAATCAACAAATATTACATGAAAATCAATCAAATAGCCAATGTGAAAATTTGATTCTTAATTGAACTAAGAAATTGTTACTCTTATCAATATATTTTGCATTCGATAATATAATTTGAAACTGAAACGGTATTGTTTCCTCAGTGCAAGCCATCAAATAAGAGACATATTATTGAAACATGTTTGCCTCATCTTCAATCTTGAGAAGAACACAACATTGTCATAAAATGTGTTCCAGAACCTAAGCTTTGCTTTATGCTGTCAGCCAATATGGCTTCCATTTCGATTAAGTGGCAGAAGATGCATTGTATTACAACAGTATTGCTGAAAAGAATGTAGCCACATAAGACCACACGTAAGAACCTTAACAGCTCAGCAAGTTTGAAGATGTGCGCGACGCTGAAGATGCTCTTCACAACCTGGACAGGAAGTGGGTGTGTGGCCGACAGATTGAAATCCAGTTTGCGCAGGGAGACCGAAAGAGTAAGGCAGTTTCACAAATGTCCTGTGTTTCATGAAGTAACACTACAGTATCAAGCAGAATTTCTTGTTTGTGATTTACTGATGTTACTTTCAGCTGTAAATTCAAATAGATGTTTTCGATCTCACGTGGTCCAACTGCAATACCTTTTCAAGGAAAGCTAAACCACTGTGTACTGTGTTTGCTTGGTGGGTTTCTCTCTTCTCCCAAACCCCCTTTTTTTCCATCACAGCACCCAATCAGATGAAAGGAAAGGAGGGGGGATCTTCGCGCAGCTCTTCGCGGCATGATGATCGGGACAGTCGTCGTAGGCGTTCTCGCAGCCGTAGCTACCAAAGACGCAGGTCACGCAGCCCATCCTACGATCGCCGGCCCAGACGCTCTGAGAGTCCCAGAGAGTAAGGGCCTTTCCAGTGTTCTCCAGCTAGCATGCTTCAAATAAGATTGCAAAGCTTATACAAAATGTCAGTCTGTTGATTACATTCTGATTGACGTTTTGTTACCCAGCTCCCGTGGAAGGATGTACGGTGGTAGAGGAAGAAGCAGGAGTCCGGAAAACGACCGGTAGGTCCTTGATACTCTGGGATTATGGCAATGAAGCCATTTATCTACTTCCCCAGAGTCAGATGAACACAAAGATACAATTCTTATACACTGCTCAAAAAAATAAAGGTAACACTTAAACAACACAATGTAACTCCAAGTCAATCACACTTCTGTGAAATCAAACTGTCCACTTAGGAAGCAACACTGATTGACAATAAATTGCACATGCTGTTGTGCAAATGGAATAGACAACAGGTGGAAATTATAGGCAATTAGCAAGACACCCCCAATAAAGGAGTGGTTCTGCAGGTGGTGACCACAGAACACTTCTCAGTTCCTATGCTTCCTGGCTGATGTTTTGGTCACTTTTGAATGCTGGCGGTGCTTTCACTCTAGTGGTAGCATGAGACGGAGTCCACAACAACAAGTGGCTCAGGTAGTGCAGCTCATCCAGGATGGGACATCAATGTGAGCTGTGGCAAGAAGGTTTGCTGTGTCTGTCAGCTTAGTGTCCAGAGCATGGAGGCGCTACCAGGAGACAGGCCAGGACATCAGGAGACGTGGAGGAGGCCAACAACCCAGCAGCAGGACCGCTACCTCCGCCTTTGTGCAAGGAGGAGCACTGCCAGAGCCCTGCAAAATGACCTCCAGCAGGCCACAAATGTGCATGTGTCTGCACAAACGGTCAGAAACAGACTCCATGAGGGTGGTATGAGGGCCCGACGTCCACAGGTGGGGGTTGTACTTACAGCCCAACACCGTGCAGGACGTTTGGCATTTGCCAAGAGAACACCAAGATTGGCAAATTCGCCACTGGCTCCTTGTGCTCTTCACACATGAAAGCAGGTTCACACTGAGCACATGTGACAGTCTGGAGACGCCGTGGAGAACGTTCTGCTGCCTGCAACATCCTCCAGCATGACCGGTTGGCGGTGGGTCAGTCATGGTGTGGAGTGGCATTTCTTTGGGGGGCCGCACAGCCCTCCATGTGCTCGCCAGAGGTAGCCTGACTGCCATTAGGTACCGAGATGAGATCCTCAGACCCCTTGTGAGACCATATGCTGGTGCGGTTGGCCCTGGGTTCCTCCTAATGCAAGACAATGCTACACCTCATGTGGCTGGAGTGTCAGCAGTTGAAGGCATTGATGCTATGGACTGGCCTGCACCTTCCCCAGACCTGAATCCAATTAAGCACATCTGGGACATGTCTCGCTCCATCCACCAACGCCATGTTGCACCACAGACTGTCCAGGAGTTGGCGGATGCTTTAGTCCAGGTCTGGGAGGAGATCCCTCAGGAGACCATCCGCCACCTCATCAGGAGCATGCCCAGGCGTTGTAGGGAGGTCATACAGGCATGTGGAGGCCCACACACTACTGAGCCTCATTTTGACTTGTTTTAAGGACTTGTTTTAAGGACATTACATCAAAGGATCAGCCTGTAGTGTGGTTTTCCACTTTAATTTTGAGTGTGACTCCAAATCCAGACCTCCATGGGTTGATAAATTTGATTTCCATTGATAATTTTTGCGTGATTTTGTTGTCAGTTGAATGTGCTATGTAATGAAAAAAGTATTTAATAAGACTATTTAATTCATTCAGATCTAGGATGTGTTATTCGGTGGGCAAATTCTCAACTTCAATAGCCACTGGCACGCTGGTGAAGTGTGCTGTTCACTGATGAACCCCAGTTTCAACTTACAGACAGCGTGTATGGCGTCGTGTGGGCGTGCGGTTTGCTGATGTCAATGTTGGGAAAGGAGTGAGGTTATGGTATGGGCAGGCATATGCTAAGGACAATGAACACAATTGCATTTTATCAATGTCATTTTCATTTTACATAGATACTGTGACTAGATCCTGAGGCCCATTGTCGTACCATTCATCCTCTGCCATCACCTCGTAATGCACAACCCCATGTCGCAAGGATCTGTATACAATTACTGAATGTCCTAGTTCTTACATGGCCTGCCTATGTCACCTGTTGAGCATGTTTGGAGTGCTCTGGATCATCTTGTATGAACGGGTGTAGAACTTTTTTTAATGAATTTAAGCAAAATTCCCTGGCTTAACTTCCCATGGAAAATGTACATAAATTTACCAGAAAGTTTGACCTTTTGCAACCCTAGTGACCAACAGAATAATATCTGTATTCCCAGTCATGTGAAGTCCATAGATTAGGGCCTAATGAATTCATTTCAATTGTCTGATTTCCTTATATGAACTGTTACTCAGTAAAATCTTAGTAGTTTTATATTTTTGTTCAGTGTAATAATCCAATGGTTTGTTCTTCATACAGGCACCGACCCCACCCACGTGACCACCGACGACCCCCTCCTGGGCATTCCCCGCACAGCCAATCCCGCTCCCCTTCTCACTCCAGGCCCAGGGCCCAGAGGGAGTCCAGAGGAAAGTCTCGTTCCCGCTCTAAGTCCCTGAGCCCACGAGGTGGCGATTTCCACCCAGCACCCGGTGGCTATGAGCCACAGGACGATGTGTCGTCTCGTATGCACTCCCCGTCCCGCTCGCATTCTTGCTCCCTCTCACGGTCCCGTTCTCGTTCCAGGTCCTAGACAGGGTGCAAGTCAGGGGGACACTTTTGACTGTAGTTGTGTCCAAAATGGCTTGCTGGATAATTGAATGTTCATGGAACGGTTGTTGGTTGGTTTGTAAAAATGATCTTCCTTTGTAGTTTTTTGTTTCTTTTTTTTTGTTATTTTTTAATGGATGAATAAATAGAAACACGATATCCTGTTTAAATCAGTCCCAGAAATGTCACCTTTTTTATATTTACACACCCTCTGTTTCTAGTCATTATATCCAATACACTGAGTGTACGAAACATTAGGAATAGCTTCCTAATATTGAATTCCCCCCCCTATTTGCCCTCAGAACAGCCTCAATTCATCTGGGCATGGACTTTACAAAGTGTTGATAGCCCATGTTGACTCCAATTCTTCCCACAGTTGTGTGAAGTTGTCTGGATGTCCTTGGAATGGTGGACCATTCTTGATACAAACAGGAAACGGTTGTGTGAAAAACCCAGCAACATTGCAGTTCTTGATACATTCAAACCGATGCGCCTGGCACCAACTACCATACCCCGTTCAAAGGCACTTAAATCTTCATCCCTTGAATGGCACACATACTCAATCCATGTCTCAATTATCTTGAGGCTTAAAAATCCTTCTTTAACCTGTCTCCTCCCCTTCATCTACACTGATTGAAGTGGATTTAACAAGTGACATCAATAAGGGATCATAGCTTTCACCTGGTCAGTCTCCTGGGAAGAGCAAGTGTTCCTAATGTTTTGCGCACTGTGTATCAGCGTTATTCCTTTCAGAAGACAGGGCTAGAAATACTGTATAGGCCAAGATCGAGTACCGTGATTCAATCCAATCATTGTTTACCGTGAATGCGGGAACATTGCCTTGAAACGGTAATCGGATTGAATCCCTGCCCTTGTCGCTAAAATCCTTACTTTCACTTTCCTGTCAAGTACATTAGGCCCCAGCTTTCAGTTGGTATGCTTGAAGTGGAAGTTACCTGGGGTGTAATCATTAGTCCAAAAAGTTTACTCCAAACGGAAAACGTTTGCAAGGAAAACTTTAATTTGGTTTTGTTGGTTTCCTAGTGAAACATACCAGTGGCCTGTGAAAGAGCCACTACGGTAGCACTGTTCATTTTCTAACAACATTTGTTTACGATTTGTTCAGCGATAGATAGGCCCATGTTACATTGGCTTGTCCTATTTGATTTAATAAATTCTGGTAGCCATGTCAGTAGCTTCAAATATCAACTCTGAAGGTTTCTAAATTTGATCAAGTTGGCGATGGTTTGTACATGGCCTGCTGTATGTTTTGACATTTCAGGACCTTGATCCTTCGCTTTGTTAATACTCCATACTTTGCTAAATGGTTCTTGTGATGGCTTGTATTATTCTATATGCTTGTTTTTTCCTAAAACAACGAAGTGTAGTCTTCCTTCCAAATATGTCAGTTATGCTCTACCGTTTATGCAACAATTTTCTTGGAGAGTAATAAATGCTTCTTTTAATGCACCTTTTAAGCTAATTTATCACCTGATTTACTAGTTTGTTCATTGTTGTTCCTCTATTGCTGCACTGTTGGCACTAGGAACATAAGCATTTAGCTACACCCACGATAACATCTGCAAAATGTGTGTACGTGACCGATCATATTTTATTTGATGTTCCCTTCTTGACGTTTGCAGTTGTTACTAAAAAAAACTATTTTGCTCAATGTCATTTTTTTATACTTTAGTGTGTGCACTGTTTATACTTCAGATATCACTTTTCAACAGTATACATTTTTAAAAAATCACTGGAGGACCTATTTAAAATGTTGTCCAGTTTGGTGGGCATTCTCAGACATTGTTTCACTAAGTCTGCTGGCATTTTTGCATGTGGGGATAATGTTTAAAATGCTATACAATGTGCAACCATACACAGACATTCTTAATGAATCAAAGACATTGCAAGACAAGGGGGCCACTATGCTTTTAGTTTGTGCCTCAAATCAACATTTTATTTAATTTAGATTTTTATTTATTTTATTTGAGGTGCATTCTAAAAGCATAGTGGCCCCCTTGTCTTGCAATGTCTTTGATTCTGTAATATCACTATACACAATACCAATAGAATACTAATACCATACACACTTGATTAGGGAGGTCATACTAAATCTTATTTTGGCTTCTCTGTTTTAATCAAACAAATTCAATCAAAATCAACACTGAAATTGGATGGGTAAAATGAGAAAGAAAGAAGAACATTTTTGCTGTGAACCTGCAAACTTTGAACTGAGTTGGCACAACGGGAAAACCAACATGCATCAAATACTCCACTCAATAGCTTACATGTTCCATTTGATCCCAATATTTTTGTTTTGGTACATTTATATACTCGTAAAAATAATTATTTCACAAAATTGAATGTGTAAGGTTAGGTCACCATATCAACTGCAAGCGTGGGTGTTAAAAGTCGTATAACACTATTTTTTGTTCACGTTCTCAAATAGTTCCTCCGTTTGAGATCAGATGTTCTAAAGCTTGATATGTGCATTATTCCATAGAACAACCATCAGTAACAATATAGCCTGGGTATCAATCGTTTTCTGCACTCTTGTCCACTCATGCCAAACAATGACAATGGAGTAGGCAAGAGCACAGATCTGGGACCAAGCTAGGAAGCATATAAGAGGTCAGGGCAGCATGGTCTGCAGACTTGCATCACAACAACAACAAAAATCACACTTTTGCAACAAGGCTGCTGCTTCATTTGACATTCCAGTACTCCTCTGACTGTAATTTGATTTACACAACATGCAACTGTGAAGATGTCAAATATTTTTTATTGTGAAACAAACAAGAAATAAGACAAAACAGAAAACTTAAGCGTTCGTAACTATCTCCCCCCCCCCCAAGTCGATACTTTGTAGAGCCACCTTTTGCAGCAATTACAGCTGCAAGTCTCTTGGGGTATGTCTCTAAAAGATTTTTGCCCATTCTTCAAGGCTGAACTGCTCCAGCTCCTTCAAGTTGGATGTGTTCTGCTGGTGTAAAGCAATTTTAAGTCATAACACAGATTCTCAATTGGATTGAGGTCTGGGTTTTGACTAGGCCATTCAGAGACATTTAAATGTTTTCCCTTAAACCACTCGAGTGTTGCTTTAGCAGTATGCTTAGGGTCATTGTCCTGCTGAAAGGTGAACCTCCGTCCCAGTCTCAAATCTCTGGAAGACTGAAACAGGTTTCCCTCAAGAATTTCCCTGTATTTAGTACCATCCATCATTCCTTCAATTCTGACCAGTCCCTGCCGATGAAAAACATCCCCACAGCATGACGCTGCCACTATGCTTCATTGTGGTGATGGTATTCTCTGGGTGATGAGTGGGTTTGAGCCAGACATAGCATTTTCCTTGATGGCCAAAAAGCTTAATTTTAGTCTCATCTGACCAGAGTACCTTCTTCCATATGTTTGGGGAGTCTCCCACAATGTGTTTGCTTATTTTCTTAAAGCAATGGCTTTTTTTCTGGCCACTCTTCCGTAAAGCCCAGCTCTGTGGAGTGTACTGCTTAAAGTGGTCCTATGGACAGATAGTCCGATCTCCACTGTGGAGCTTTGCAGCTCCTTCAGGGTTATGTTTGGTCTCTTTGTTGCCTCTCTAATTAATGCCCTCCACGCCTGGTCCCTGAGTTTTGGTGGGCGGTCCTCTCTTGGCAGGTTTGTTGTGGTGCCATATTCTTTCCATTTTTTAATGATGGAATTAATGGTCCTCCGTAGGATGTTCAAAGTTTTGGATATTTTTTATAACCCAACCCTGATCTGTACTTCTCCACAACTTTGTCCCTGACCTGTTTGGAGAGCTCCTTGCTCTTCATGGTGCCACTTGCTTGGTGGTGTTGCAGACTCTGGGATCTTTCAGAACAGGTGACTGTATACTGAGATCATGTGACACTTAGATTGCACACAGGTGGACTTTATTTAGCTAATTATGTGACTACTGAAGGTAATTGGTTGTACTAGATCTTGTTTAGGGGCTTCATAGTAAAGGGGGTGAATACATATGCACCACTTTTTCCGTTTTGAATTTTTTTTTTTTTAAACAAGTAATTTTTTAAATTTCACTTTACCAGTTTGGATTATTTTGTGTATGTCCATTACATGAAATCCAAATAAAAATCTATTTAAATTACAGGTTGTAATGCAACAAAATCAGAAAAATGCAAAGGGTATGAATACTTTTGCAAGGCACTGTATACACACACACACATTGTTATGTTACAGCCTTATTCTAAAATGGATTAAACTTTATTTTTAAATACTCATGAATCTACACAAAATAACCCATAATGACAAAGGAAAAAAAGTTTTTTAAAACATTTAGTAAATGTCAAAATTGACAAATAAATGGAAATATCTCATTTACATAAGTATTCAGACCCTTTACTCAGTACTTTGTTGAAGCACCTTTGGCAGCGATTACAGCCTCAAGTCTTCTTGGGTATGACGCTACAAGCTTCGCATACCTGTATTTGGGAGTTTCTCCCATTCTTCTCTCCAGATTCTCTCAAGCTCTGCCAGGCTGGATGGAGAGCGTTGCTGCACAGCTATTTTCAGGTATCTCTAGAGATGTTCGATCGGGTTCAAGTCCGAGCTCTGGCTGGGCCACTCAAGGACATTAAGAGACTTGTCCCAAAGCCACTCCTGTGTTGTTTTGGCTGTGTGCTTAGGGTCGGTGAACCTTCACCCTAGTCTGTCCTGAGCGCTCTGGACCAGGTTTTCATCAAGGATCTCTGTACTTTGCTCTGTTCATCTTTCCCTTGATCCTGACTAATCTGCCAGTCCCTGCCGCTGAAAAACGTAGGGAGGTTTCCTCCAGAAGTGACGCTTGACATTCAGGCCAAAGAGTTCAATCTTGGTTTCGTCAGACCAGAGAATTTGTTTCTCATGGTCTGAGAGTCTTTAGGTGCCTTTTGGAAAAATCCAAGCGGGCTGTCATGTGCCTTTTACTGAGGAGTGGCTTCCACCTGGCCACTCTACCATAAAGGACTGATTGGGGGAGTGCTGCAGAGATGGGTGTCCTTCTAGAAGTTTTCCCCATCTCCACAGAGGAACACTGGAGCTCTGTCGGAGTGACCATCGGATTCTTGGTCAGGTCCCTATCTATACCTAGCTATAGGAAAAGTCATGGTGGTTCCAAACTTTTTCTGCAGGAATGTCCATCGTTTAAGAATGATGGAGGCCAGTATGTTCTTGGGGACCTTCAATGTTGCAGAAATGTTTTGGTACCCTTCCCTAGATCTGTGCCTCGACACAATCCTGTCTCGGAGCTCTACAGACAATTTCTTCCACCTCATGGCTTGGTTTTTGCTCTGATCAACTGTGGTATCTTATATAGATAGGTGTGTGCCTTTCCAAATCGTGTCCAATCAATTGAATTTACGTCAGGCGGGACTCCAATCAAGTTGTAGAAACATCTCAAGGATGATCAATAGAAACAGGATGCACCTGAGCTTAATTTCGAGTCTCATGGCAAAGGGTCTCAATACTTATGTAAATAAGGTATTTCTGTTTTTTGTTTCCAAATGTTCCATACACACAAAAAGCTTATTTGTCTCAAATTTGTTGAACACATTTCTTTACATCCCTGTTAATGAGCATTTCTGCTTTGCCAAGATAATCCATCCACCTGACAGGTGTGGTGCGTCAAGAATCTGATTAAACAGCATGATCATAACACAGGTGCACCTTGTCCTGGGGACAATAATAGGGCACTCTAAAATGTGCAGTTTTGTCACACAACACAATGCCACAGATGTCTCAAGTTTTGAGGGAGTGTGCAATTGGCATGCTGACTGCAGAAATGTCCACCACGGCTGTTGGCAGAGAATTGAATGTTAATTTCTCTACCATAAGCCGCCTCCAACGTTGTTTTAGAGAATTTAGCAGTACTTCCAACCGACCTCACAACTGCAGACCACGTGTATGGCGTCATGTGGGCGAGTGGTTAGCTGATGTCAACATTGTGAACAGAGTGCCCCATGGTGGCGGTGGGGTTATGGTATGGGCAGGCATAATCTACAGACAATGAACACAATTGTATTTGATCGATGACAATTTGAATGCAGAGATACTGTGACGAGATCCTGAGGCCCATTGTCGTGTCATTCATCCGATAATGATGATAATCATGATCATCATCATGATAATGCACTGCCCCATGTCACAAGGATCTATACACCATTCCTGGAAGATGAAAATGACCCAGTTCTTCCATGGCCTGCATACTCACCAGACATGTCACTCATTAATCATGTTTGGGATGATCTACATCGATGTGTACGACAGCGTGTTCCAGTTCCCGCCAATATCCAGTAACTTCGCACAGCCATTGAAGAGGAGTGGGACAACATTCCACAGAACACAATCATACCACGGAATTGGGGAGAAAAAGGGGTAAAAAAAAAACAATCAACAGCTTGATCAACTCTATGCGAAGGAGATGTGTCGCGCTGCATGACGCAAATGGGGATGACACCAGATACTTACTGGTTTTCTGATCCACTCCCCTACTTTTTTTTTTTTAAAGGTATCTGTGACCAACAGATGCATATCTGTATTTCCAGTCATGTGAAATCTGTACATTAGGGCCTAATGAATTTATTCCAATTGACTGATTGCCTTATATGAACTTATATGAACTGTAAACGTTCCATGATCTCGCCATCACGGTTGACAACTCCATCCCAGAGCGCTAAGAACCTTGGCGTGATCCTGGACAACACCCTGTCGTTCTCAACTAACATCAAGGCGGTGGCCCGTTCCTGTAGGTTCATGCTCTACAACATCCGCAGAGTACGACCCTGCCTCACACAGGAAGCGGCGCAGGTCCTAATCCAGGCACTTGTCATTTCCCGTCTGGATTACTGCAACTCGCTGTTGGCTGGGCTCCCTGCCTGTGCCATTAAACCCCTACAACTCATCCAGAACGCCGCAGCCCGTCTGGTGTTCAACCTTCCCAAGTTCTCTCACGTCACCCCGCTCCTCCGCTCTCTCCACTGGCTTCCAGTTGAAGCTCGCATCCGCTACAAGACCATGGTGCTTGCCTACGGAGCTGTGAGGGGAACGGCACCTCAGTACCTCCAGGCTCTGATCAGGCCCTACACCCAAACAAGGGCACTGCGTTCATCCACCTCTGGCCTGCTCGCCTCCCTACCACTGAGGAAGTACAGTTCCCGCTCAGCCCAGTCAAAACTGTTCGCTGCTCTGGCTCCCCAATGGTGGAACAAACCCCCTCACGACGCCAGGACAGCGGAGTCAATCACCACCTTCCGGAGACACCTGAAACCCCACCTCTTTAAGGAATACCTAGGATAGGATAAAGTAATCCTTCTTCCCCCCTTAAAAGATTTAGATGCACTATTGTAAAGTGGCTGATCCACTGGATGTCATAAGGTGAATGCACCAATTTGTAAGTCGCTCTGGATAAGAGCGTCTGCTAAATGACTTAAATGTCAATGTAATGTAATCTCTGTAAAATCTTTGAAATATATATTTTTATATTTTTGTTCAGTATAAATGATGTGGAGCATTAGAAAATGATAAAGGATATAGATTCTATGAAAGGTTTGTACTGTATGTGCCACACTCATCCTCTTCCTACCAGAAAATAATTAATCATTCATCAATATAGGCATATTGGCAATTTACCTGATTATTCAAATTAGATTTACTTTCAGACATCTTGCCAGTTTACTTCCATTGCCAATGTGTTCAGTTGTGAATCAGTCAACTGA
Organism: Oncorhynchus keta; assembly: GCF_023373465.1. Classification (NCBI taxonomy): domain Eukaryota; kingdom Metazoa; phylum Chordata; class Actinopteri; order Salmoniformes; family Salmonidae; genus Oncorhynchus; species Oncorhynchus keta. Next base: position 24,144,200 of record NC_068439.1, read on the forward strand.
ATGCTATAAATGCATCAACTGAATATTGTAAATTTGGTTATAAATAAGTGTATCTCCAGACCAGAATGAATAAAAATGCAAGACTCAATAAGTAGGCTAAATCATCACTGAACCTTAATCTGAGTCGTATTCACTGGGAACCAAACAGGGAGGAACTACCTGAACTCACCAATAAAAACTGTGTGTTTACATTTTCTGTTGCAAAACGTTTTGCTACGATGTTCACTAATGAATACAAACCTGGTATCTCAGACTAGGACTGAACCTTGAGGAGGCTCTTAAAGCTGGCATGCAATTGTTTCATGGTGGTCACCAATGGCCACAGGGTGTGACACCCAGTGACTGGTTGGCTTTGGTAGAACACTAGGAATGGGCGGCTCTCTGAACTTGTGGCTCTGGGAAGCCAGCAGTGTGTTGAAGTCAGAAGACACAACACCACTGGTCATACAGGAGAAAATAGATATTGTTCTTGGTCTCTGCTTGTGCCATCTTGTTGTGAGCAGAGTTAGGATGATCCCCCATTAACCGCCACACTGCTCCTTGATGCTGCATTTCCATTTTGATAACAAACTGGTTCCGTACCTCTGCTTTGCAGGGTGTTGACATGGTCCTCTGAACATGGTAATGGAACGTTGCTCCTTTCCCCACCTACCATGCTGGCTTTACTTTGTCACCTGGTATGAGATTCAAAATATGACAAATAAAAATAATGCTTTGTTACAAATGCATCACTAAATAACTAACTAGTTCAGAACCATATTTTGAAGATACTGGCCTAAATATACTCAACCAGTTGAGTGACCCCCGGTTCTGACACATGGCATTGCATTGTAGCTACCTACAATAGTTTGTTGTGCCTTTATTTCTGTAGAAAGTGGTTGCAAACTTTGTATAACCCTGTACCCCTTCAAACATTCAACCTCCAGCTGCGTACCCTCTCTAGCACCAGGGTCAGCGCACTCTCAAAGGTTGTTTTTTGCCATCATTGTAAGCCTGCCACACACACTAAAAATCTATCGTTCTGCTCCTGAACAAGGCAGTTAACCCACTGTTTCTAGGCCGTCTTTGAAAATAACAATTTGTTTTTTAATTAACTGACTTGCTTGGTTAAATAAAATGTTTTAATTTTATTTTTTTAAAGCCTCTTCTCATCCCAGTGCAGTGGGTGGCGGTAAAGGCAAGTAAAGGTGTGACATCGTACATTAAACTCGAGGGAAGAAGACGCCCCTTGAACGTTTTTATTTAGCCGAAGCCTGTGTTAGCGAATTAGCGATTTCCCAGACACCGGCAAGATATAAGAACATAGGAAAGCACAAGACGGACAAACTGATAACCTTCATTTACTCGCTATTAGCAGCTATCCGGAAGTTTTGCTGACCGAAAAAAATTGTTTTCTGGACTAAATTAGCTAGCATGGCGTGCGGAGCTACTTTGAAGCGTTCAATTGAGTTTGAGGCCCTTCACAGCCCTCAATCTCCAAAACGGCGAAGGTGCAACCCTCTGCCAGGGACCCCAGTCAACCCCTCGCCAAAGCGGTGTAACCTGCTTTCTGCTACCGGTGACAGTTCGATGTCTCCCCAATCAACTTGTGGAGGAGAACATAGACTTACCCCAGGTTACTTGTTTGCCTGAATATTTTTTTAATTTTAATTATAGCTAACGTTAGATGGTGGCCATTGTAGCTAGCTAGCGCCAGTGCAGTGGCTGAAAGTAGCGAATAGTAAAATATGAGATCAGACATTAACGTCAGCTAGATAGATATCATTTAGCAGGCTATCTAATAATGAACCCGATTTACAGGTTGTAGTTAGTAGGCCAAACATTGAAGCAAAACTAACATTATGTTCTAGATGGGCATATAGCTAACTAACGTTACCCACTTTCTAGTTGTCCAGAATGAACCCAGTCCTGATTGTAACTAACATAGTTATCCTGTATAACAGCGTAGCTTCAAGTTGATGATACCTGGCTAGGAAATCATTCATGCTTCCATCCAGGTACCAAGTTGATCATGTGGTTGATAGGTTGATTGGGTGCATGGCTATGTGACCATGTTTCATGCTTCGTTACACACAATATAGATGTGAGGCCTGGGCTGTTGCCTGAGGAAACATCCTTTCCAGGGTAAGCCAACCCTGTTAAGCTGACTTTAGTTGTTTTTCCATCCACAGAGCAGATCGTCCAGAATCTTAGGCAAGAATACAGCCGTTACCAGCGACGGTGCCAACTTGAGGAGGCCTTCAACCAGAGTGAGTCCCAGACTCCAAGTGATGGCCCAGGACAAAGCTCTGGTTTCATGGCACCAAGCTCCCCATCAGGTCTGTTTTCAAGCAGTTCGCCCTCACCAAGCTGAAGATGCTGTCAGCATCTGATTACAAATAAACTTACTATAAGGGTGAATAACAGTCAACTCACCGTGCTGTCTCTTGTTTGTGGTGTGGGGAAGAAGAGCCACAAAGTAAAATTCTTAAGAAAAGATGACTCGCACTCACCTTTGCATTTGTTTATTCTCAATGTCTCAACACTTGCAGAAGTAAACCAGACCTAATTGGGCGTATCTTTTTTAACCAGATTGTGTATGCAGTTGTCAGACAAAAGCTCATTCCTTGTCATGTTACCCAGGAGTGTCTATGAAGAGGGACCAGCCCTGCTTCACATTGCGCCAGGTAGGCTCCCTGTGTGAGCGAATCCTCAAGGACCACGAGGAGACCATCTGTGAAGAGTATGAACAGATCCTGAACACTAAGCTGGCGGGTATGCTGACTCTGACTTCCTTATTACAGATATGGGCCCGTATTCATAAAGCATCTCAGAGTAGGAGCGCCACTGATCTAGGATCTGTTTTGCCTATTGGATCATAATGAATAATATTATATTAACATGGGCGACCTGATCCTAAATCGGCACTCCTACTCTGAGACGCTTTATGAATACGGGCCATCTCGTGGTATGATGACTTATGTTTTTGGTTCCTTCCCAGAACAATATGAATCGTTTGTGAAGTTCACACATGACCAGATCATGCGACAATATAGCGCTAGACCCTCCAGCTGTGAGTTCCAACGATAATCGAAACACGCACACAAACTTTATCCTCGCCCCCCCCCCTGCCCGTTTTAATCAACATTTTGTTTCTATTTTTCAGATGTCTCATGAACTCTTAACAGTAAGCTACCTGCACTCACCTCAAGACTGCTGCATTCAATCTCAAAGTTTTTCTTCACTACTTCAGTGACACAAATTTCCTTTTAAAACACTCAATATTCTGAGTCTGAGTTGTACTGTACTTGTGTGGATGTGCTCTTTCGGAGGTGGATAGTGGACTTGCCTTTTCAAGGGTTGTAGGAAGCTGGGCTGACGTCACTGTTCAATTTAACCTGCCAAAACTCACTGCTGCAGCATTTAACCCTACATGCCTTTTTACATTTTTTTTTATTTTCACAAAACATACTTGAAAAGGTGGTTCTTTTGATTTTAGAAATGAAAGTTATTTGTGCTTTATGTAAATGGTATAATATTATACAGTGGAACTTGTGTACTACAGTCAATTGCAGTTTTGCTTTTCTTTATACATATTTTGTACAGAGTTGTTTTGGGTGATACCCTTATTTTACATATTTTAGGGTTCTTCGTAGACATTCTACCAGATTATGCTGCAATTGAGGAGATGCCAACACAGAGTGTGTGTCAGTATACTGAGCTCTTTGTAAAATATGCAGGCTATTACTCCCAAGAACCAAACATGGATGAAAGGGCTCAATTGTTTATTGGTTATGATCCTTCTTCCAGGGATAGACTGGATGAGGGTTTTTGTTATAGGCCAGCAAAAAATGGAGGCTGAAATGTGTGAAACTGCAGTCACCTCTTGGTTTGGAATAAAACATCTGTATAGACTTGATTCTGGTAGTGACCTTAACCCAACACCTAGCAACCTCATCAAAAGGTTTGGCTCTCTTGGTGAAATGGCTACCCCTCCCCCTGAATTGGCTACAATATACCTGGGCCCTTGAGGTTTGTAATGGAACTCTACAATGAGTGGAGGCGTGCACAATGTTTTTATTCTGTAGCTGGCCCTATGTACTCTCTTTTTGTATATTTGATTTATTGAATGATTACTTGTGATTTTATATCAAATGAGTTTACTGTCTGATTTTTGGGGGGGAAAGTTGAGTTAGGTGACCCTGTAGTATAGGTGGTGTGTTCTGTGATTTGGTGAGGAGGGATTACGTTGTGTTACATCACACCACTGAATACAGGGAATGTACGCCTTAATGGATGGGTTGAAGTCAAAAAAACAGATTTTAACCATTCAAATGTAAACTGTGTCTGCATAAACTGCCTACCATTAACACATGCCATTTGATTTATTTTTTATTCTCCAGTTGTGTTGTGGATTGAGTTGCTCTCTGCTGTACAAGAAGCTCTATCACATTTTTACCAAAATAATACCCTGAATCTTTACATAAATATTGTCCTAACTGTGTTAAGGTCAGTTTTGCTGAACACAATTATAACATTGAATAAATACTTGATTTGAAGGGAATCATTTTGAATGTAATTCTTGTGAGAGTAAATGAAGTAAGCCTAATACGGGTCATGTCACACAGTTGTTACATTGTAGCAAATGGAGTACCAGGGGGCCACACTGGCCATTCTGAGTAGTATAAAGCACATTGTTCATAGTTATGGAGAATATCAGACCATGAAAGATGAATATCAAAAGCGTGGAATACATTCAATATACTGTCCAAGTACACAGTTCTGATTGCTGAACAATTGGTATCAGGGAGAGAAAATTCCTAGTTTTCAGGCTTGTTTTCTTTACAATTTACACAACAGGAAACTCACGACATTTGAGCTATACACATCAATTTCTGTTTTAGACCACTCCAAAGCTGCAATATTAATGGTTTTTTGTAGGAGCTAACTCTTCCATGACTCATTGGCCAAACCCTATGGGGATATGTTTCTGTATGGTTTTTGGATTAACACTGAAAAGGTTTGTAAACACAATCATAGGAGACCTTATTTTCAGCTTTTATCTCAAAACCACATTCATTTCCCCAACAGGAATGGCCAATGAAACGGGTAGAAAATGGTAACTCATTTCTGTTTTTTAGGACTACAAGCTGCGAGCTCTATAAGAGAATAACAATAGTAGATTAAGCTAAAACAGACAGCGACATCCAGACAAACTTCATGTACAGAAACTTAAAATGTTCATATGGCTTTACCATATTTCAGTAGCAAAGAGAGCCAGCCTTGAGGCAGCCTTTTTTCACACACATAAATTGCATAATAGGGTGCTCTTACCTCATTGAAACTCAAAAAGGGCCTGGATTGGCTGCTTCAAGCAGTATTAATAGGCCACCGGGCAGTCAACAAAATCAAACCTGCCAACAAGCCATACCCATTAATTTCCTATAAATAGAATTTAAAAAAACATGCAATAGCTGGGGTGACCATATTCATTTGATTCATGGAGTCATCCATGTATGAAATCGGACATAACCTATTGATCCTCAGGACGGAGAAAATGTATTGATCCAAAAGTGTAGTGTGCCATTGTGGAAATGCTCTCATATAGTATGACACGCATTCACTTGGACTTGTACATGTGAAGAGCAACTAAGAGACAAAAATATAGGCCCCAGACCCAAATCCCTTGAATTATGAAGTGAACAAATGGTGACAGTGAGGTTGCAGCAAGAGGCTGTGACAAGCCAGAATTATCTTAGTTTTTACTGTACATATTAGAATCAGTCTTTTATAGTACATTTGTGATTAAATGCTATTTATAATATGTATATACACTAAAAGTTGTGTACATCACATATACATGTTTCCTTTATAATTCCCCACATTCCATCCAATATCCAAGCACTTTAAAAAAAATAAAAAATATTGGTGTGGGATTCAAATTTTAGTTTCAAGTTTTAATGTCACCTGCACTACAGTGAAATGCCTTTCTTGCAAGCTCTAAACCCAACAATGCAGTAATCAATAACAATGTAATACTAAAAATAACAATTTAGAACAAAAACACACAAAAAAATACTTTAAAAGCCAGTGGAATAAATGACTGGGATAGAATACATTTGTTTTGAGGATCAACTATGACTAGAAATATCACTTTAATTGGAGGTGGAAGATAAACATTTCTAAATATGTTTACAAGCAGCTTGACATTGCAGAACAAGGTAAGATAAATTATATGTGGAGTTTTGTTAAACAAAATACAATCAATTGCAGCCTGTCTTTATGGCAGGTTTGAAATCTGTAGCGTTGATATCTCCATGATTATGTGCCAGTATTGTGTTAAATTGTGTTTGGGAAATGTACAAAAAAAAATGAGTATGCTTTACTGTATGGTTGTAGGTTTCAGCGGTTCATTCTGAAGCTCATTGATTGATGGTGTGTGGCTATCATTGTCTTGGGCAACAAACTGAGAAAATGGTTGACAAGTATTGTGCAATACAGCTACCCCATGGATGAATGAAAGAAAATGAGCTTTCCTGTTCAGTCTGTCTCACTATGAAACATAACAATTGTAGAATGTGTAAAAAAATTGTACCAACACAGTAGTTTGTTGAGATTTGAGTTTTACTGAACTATCATTCTCCAAATTGATTCATTATGCAACATAATCCTGACCAATCAACTACTAGAATTGAAATACATTAATTAAGAAGAGTACACATTCGGGGAGGAGATATTCAAAATACTTTGAATTGAGGATGGGGTTGTTTCTAATTGTTTTCTACTTGTTCCCAAAATAGGCATCACTTTTAGTAACCACCGGCAGGCTAGTTAATCCAATTCAGACACAGTATATTTGACTTTGTAGATGTTTTATGTAACTACAGGAACCCCTCCGACATGCAGTCAGAGCTACTGGGGGCAATGCTCTGGCTCAGTGTCGGTGTACCATACACAAAACATCATATTCCACAGGCATCACCGGGCAGAGCGCCACCGAAGGTCACCATGGGTTCTAGGTCCTCTAGGAGCAGCCTCAAATAGAAAAACTATTGAATATTTTTTGACGGTCCCCCCATCGCCCGATGACGCACAGGGCCCCCCACCACCCGCAGTCTATGCATACAGCTGCAAGGTAAACGACAACAAATAGTACAATTGATTTATCCTGGCAGCCTATATAGTTCTTACCAACTAAAGCCACAGGCTGGTTTTTATTTTGTTTTCATTTCATCAGGGTCGGGATTGTAGCCCATCGTTAATGAGGGCATATGCATAGATATTGACAATGAGCACGGGACTGCATCGAACGTACGAATATTTTGGTAAAACGTTTCTGTTTATGTACATCTTATTTCCCAAATGAAAGGTACGTTTATTTGTGTTATTTTAGATTGAGTTAACATATGAATGAATACATTATTTTCCCAGCAGAGGCCTCCTGACTTAAACTCTCAAAGAGAACTACATTTTGATGATTGTCATTCTCATTGATTTTTTTCTCTGTAACTTGTAAATTATGCAATTAACTGGTCTGCAAATATGCTAAATATAAATGATATAACAGCTTAATGTTATTGATGATCATTTTATTTGATATTGTGTTACTTAATTATTATATTAGCATTATAATTAGGACAAATGATCATCATGTTTCCATTAACTTGTCCAGCGATTTTTTTTTTCGACATTTAAGTTCGCATAGAAAATCGATGCGGCAATTGCCTGCTAGGGTGTGTTGCCATTTAACTATTGTGTTGACGAAAACAGCTGGACATAATGACGTCATAGTGTTTCCATTGAAGTGTTTCCATCAGCCATTTAGACAAATTGCGCATAAATAAATTGTCGACAGCCTATCTATTTCATGTCTCAGCGAGCACTGGAAAGCAAGCATGGATAGAATGCAAAAATGTACTGATATTTGCCATATTCTAATAATTTATGCCCTGTCCCTTTCTCTGCGATTGTCATTCTAATGCAATCCAGAAACAATAAAACCCTGTCCTCAAACATTTACATCAAAAGGTGCAAAATTATGGACAGACACAACATTCGTCAAATTAAATATTTTTCTTGATCAAATAACATGGAAAACAACTACTTTTTGAGCAGAATTAATTTACCATCCTTACAAACCAATTAATATAAATAGGCTGTTCATCTAGGTTTGTACCTGTAGACTGAGCATGAAGAAAAACAAGTTGTTTTTGATGCGATGTGGCTCAGTTGGTAGAGCAGAGAACTTGCAATGCTAGGGTTGTGGGTTTGATTCCCATGGGTGACCAGCATGAACATGTATGCACTAACTACTGTAAATTGCTCTGGATAAGAGCAGCTACTAAAATGGAAAAGGAATGAATAGACCATTTCAGTTTCCACATAGAAATAATTAGCATTTACAAAGTAAATCAAGAAACTGGAAAACATCTTAAGTAAGTACTTTCATATTCCACAAGTATTATCAGATAAATGATTTTGTACAGATAATTATCAGACTTACAAATGCTGTTAAACACCCAAATGCATTTAGTTGTAAAAAAAAATTAAGGTAATGCACTAGGCCTTTACTAGTCTCATATTAGTGGACCGATATAGAAGTCTTCAGAGCAGGCACCCCCAAACTACTTCCCGCTGCTTTCGTCTCCTATATCCATTACACATGTCCCAATTTATTTTTTTTGTCCAATAAACCTGAATCAATGGCAGGCTAATTATTCATATTCTATATTTTTTCTCCAATTACCAATCATTGTAATGATAGTCATTATCATCATCAATACTAATTCATATAATCAAATGAGGCCAGGAATTCTTTGAACATTGTTTACACATTGTGCTATGTATTATTATTGACCTCACCATACACTTAACTTTGACATTCCATTTCCATATTGTCTCTACTTTTTAAGTAACAAAGACCTTTTCCCGTCAATAAGCAAAACCCCTGTGAAGATGGGAGATTGGAACTTCCTCGGTGGGATCTTGGAGGAAGTGCATATCCACTCTACCATGGTGGGAAAGACCTGGCTGACCATCCTCTTCATCTTCCGGATGCTAGCACTTGGCGTTGCTGCAGAAGGCGTGTGGAACGATGAGCAGGCCGACTTCATCTGCAACACAGAACAGCCAGGGTGCCGCAATGTGTGCTACGACCGAGCCTTCCCCATCTCTCTCATCCGCTACTGGGTTCTCCAGGTCATCTTCGTCTCCTCGCCCTCTCTGGTTTACATGGGCCACGCCATCTACCAGCTGCGAGCTCTGGAGAAGACGCGTCACACTAAGAAGGCGGCTCTGCGTCGGGAGCTGGAGGCGGTGGAAGTGGAGCTGATTGAGGTGCGGAGACGTATCGAGAGGGAGATGAGACAACTGGATCTGGGGAAGCTCAACAAGGCCCCACTGAGGGGGTCCCTGCTACAGACCTACGTGGCCCACATCATCACTCGGTCTGTGGTGGAGGTGGGCTTCATGCTGTGCCAGTACCTCCTTTATGGCCACCACCTGGACCCTCTATTTAAGTGCAAGAGGGAGCCCTGCCCAAATGTGGTGGACTGCTTTGTCTCCAGGCCCACGGAAAAAAACATATTCATGATGTTCATGCAGGGCATCGCCGCAGTGTCCCTCTTCCTCAGCCTCTTGGAGATCATGCACCTGAGCTACAAGAAGCTCAAGAAGGGCATCCTGGCCTATCAAACACATCTCAAGGATGACATGGATGACTACTATGTTAGCAAGTCCAAAATAAACTCTGTTGTGCAACAGGTTAACATGGGGGCCACCTCTGTGGGCCCCAAGCCTACTATCCACACAGCACAGAGTGGGTACACATTCCTGCTGGAGAAGCAGGGTAATGGACCCACATATCCCCTCAATGCCTCTTCTGCCTTTGTTCCCATTCAGGGGGACCCTGGAGTCAAGCCAGGTACTGACAGCCACAATACAGACAGTAAGGAGGGAGTGTTGCCAAGTCCTACTGAGCACAACAGCAACTCAAACACCAGCAGTGAGATGACTCGGTCTCCCTATGTGGATCAGCCAGAGGACCTTGTCATGCACCCTCGACCCTATCACATGGATCCTCTACCCTGCCACGTAGATCCTCTCCCCCATCTCCCCCACCATGTGGGCTTCAATTCACAGGGCTCCGAGTACCCCGGGGTAGATGCCTCCTCATGTCCGACCCTTTCGGTCATTGTGAGGAAACCACGACGGGTCAGTGCCCCATGGAACTGTTCCACAGTGGTGGAAGGGAATGGCTCAAATAGTGGGGACTCCTACCCTGGGACAATAAGAATGAAGCCACGCTGCAGCTTAGCTGCCAGCCGAGCCAGGGCCTTCTCTAAGCCGGACCTCAAGAGAATGAGCAGACCTCATAGCCCGGACTCAATAGGAGAGCTGAGGTCTACGTCCCGGCACAGCCATGATGGCAACAGTCCTCCCGTCTGCTCTCCCAACCGCCATATGTCATTGGCAAGTAACGCCACAAGCAGACGAGCTCCAGGCGACCTGCAGATCTAAGAGTTAGGCTATTAAACTCATTTCACAAGAAGTTGTTACAGTGTTAGGCTATGCTCACATTCCCCCATCACTTCCATTGATTGTAAAGCTTTTGATGGCTAAAATTAATTGAGGTTTGTAATGGCTGTTTAAAGATTTACAGTTTCTCTTGACCCACTACTTTCAGGGTGAAGAACTACCTAACATCAAGTTGTAAAATAGTGAACTACACCTTGAAGCAGGATAAACCTGTTTGAACGAAAAAGTATAGCCCCGCCAGTGTCATGTTTACAGCATTGCTTTTTTTGTCAAATATACTGTACCATAAAAAGAGGTGCATTTTGTAGTAATGAACAAAGAGCATTTAGTCTGTGGTATTGCACTTTTTTAAATTCAGTTCAGAATTTGACTTGACTTTCCCCAGTTGAAATTGGTAGCTGGAGTTCACTAGCTACCAAACTAATCAGGATATTTTGTCAGCGACATTACGATCCATTTTAGTATCAGTCCAATTAATCGTTTCTTTGCTCATGATGTACTGGTCAAATGTATTCAATACTATTCACTATAATAAAATACAGTTAAGAGTTTAACTGTAATTGAAAACACACTACTACAAGGACTTTGGCTAAGGAATAATAAACTAGTTGCATATTACTCAACTAGTTTTTTTCCCCCCAGGTCGGATTACTGCAGATGTCCTCAAATAGCATTGATATTGTGGCCCAAAGCCCACTGATCATTTGACAATGTAAATTATACATATTTATGGTGCTGTGGTAGGGGATTATATTTGAAAAATGTATTTTTACTGAACATTGATTTGTTTTCACAATTGTATAACTTCCTCTAAAATAAAGTACAAATATTCTTAAATTTCTTGAAATGAACCTAATCATTTCCCTACGGTATGGGTTAAAATATCAATCCAAACAGAGACAGGCAAGAACATTGACTTAAAGTAACACATTTTAAACCCCACCACAGGTTAGAAGCAGTAATGTCTACTATTTTTTTGGCATTGAAATAAGGGGCAAGTATCAGTTGTTGGGAACAAAAATACAAAAAAACGCAGCGTGTTGGTCCCGTGTTTCATGAGCTACATTTTTTTTTTAATCCCTGAAATTTGCCAAACGCACAAAAAGCTTATTTCGCTCAAATGTTGAACATAAGTTGGTTTACATCCCTGTTAGTGAGCATGGTTATTACACCAGTGCACCTTGTTCTGGGGACAAATGCCACAGATGTCTCAAGTGCAATTGACATGCTCACTGCAGGAATGTCCACTAGAGCTGTTGCCAGTGAATTTAATGTTCATTTCTCTACCATAAGCTGCCTCTGTCATTTTAGAGAATTTGTCAGTACGTCCAAATGGCCTCACAACCGCAGACCACATGTAACTACGCCAGCCCAGGACCTCTGAATCCGGCTTAAGTCACCTGCGGGATCGTCTGAGAGGGGTGGTGAGGAGTATGTCTGTCTGTAACAAAGCCCTTCTGTGGGGAAAAACTAATTCTGATTGGAGCTTCCGAGTCAAGTGAAATCCATAGATTAGGGCCTAATGAATTTCAATGGACGGATTTCCTTATATGAAATGTAAGTAAAATCATTACATTTATATTTTTGTTCAGTATAGATACTGTAAAATGTAAATCAACGAAAATAAATTCCATGAGAAATATTTCCTGCAAGAGTATTTATTGACTGAAATTGGAGATAATGGTAACAAAGGAGGTGCCTGTACAAAGAAGCCACATTTACTACTTAAACAAAATTACATTGCCTTAATAATGAAGTGTTATATATATATATATATATCACACACACACACACACACACACACACACACACACACACACACACACACACACACACACACACACACACACACACACACACACACACACACACACACATAAAGAAATGATGGCTTTACATTAAGCGCCCCTTCCAAACAGTGAAAATAATAATTCAACCAACTACATTACTCCGCTGCTCCATCCTCAGGTGTTGGTTCATACTGCAGAAGCTATAAAACAAGGTAGAGCAAATTCAACTATTTGCAAGGTACAGATATTTGACATTTTCAGCCATTTGGGATGGCTTCCCAGACAAAGATTAAGCGTAGGACTGGACTTAAAAGCAGGGACAAAAACATTTAAAAATAAAACTCGATTGAAAATGCTTTCTAGTCCAAGCCTAGGCTAAATCAGTGTCCTGAAACCACCCCTTGCAATTCAGGAAAAATATTTAATTATCCAGCAATGCTGCTGACCCTCTTTCTGAGTTCTTTGTTTTCCTCCATGAGCAGATCACACTTCTGCTGTAGCTCAGACACCCCCAAACGGATGGTCTCGGCATCTGCTGTCTCCACACCAGCCACACCAAGGTGATGCTTTAGAAAGCTGTGTTTAGGTGAAGGCTATTCTAACTGCCTTGTTGTTAGATACAGTGAATAAATTATTGAGATGAGATAGAGCTGATGGTGCATAGAATGGAGCATAGAATGGAATGTGACCGAGTTCTCTTCCAGAGGCAATGTGTGGTCTAGGGGTAGCAGCTCTACCACTAGACCAGCCACTGGCACATTCTAAACTCTTATTTTTTAATTTAACCTTTTTTTAACCAGGTAGGTCAGTTGAGAACAAGTTCTCATTTACAACTGTGACCTGGCCAAGATAAAGCAAAGCGACAAAAACAACAAAAAAAAAAAAGAGTTAAAAGTACAGTCAATAACACAATAGAAAAATATATGTACAGTGTGTGCAAATGTAGAAGAGTGGGGAGGTAGGCAATAAATAGGCCATAGAGGCGACATAATTACAATTTAGCATTAACACTGGAGTGATAGCTGTGCAGATGATGTGCAAGTAGAGATACTTGGGTGAATAAGAGCAAGAGGGTAAGTAATAACATGGGGATGAGGTAGTTGGGTGTGCTATTTAGAGATTGGCTGTGTACAGGTACAGTGATCTGTATGCTGCTCTGACAGCTGATGCTTAAAGTTAGACTCCAGCTTCAGTGACTTTTGCAATTCATTCCAGTCATTGACAGCAGAGAACTGGAAGGAAAGGCGGGGGGAGACCAGTGAAATATAACCGCTGGAGCGCGTGCTATGGGTGGGTGTTATGGTGACCAGTGAGCTGAGATAAGGCAGAGCTTTACCTAGCAAAGTATTATAGATGACCTGGAGTCAGTGGGTTTGGCGATGAATATGTAGTGAGGGCCAGCCAACGAGAGTATATAGGTCGCAGTGGTAGGTAGTATATGGGGCTTTGGTGACAGAACGGATGGCACGGTGATAGACTGCATCCAATTTGCTGAGTGTTGGAGGCTATTTTGTAAATCACATCGCCGAAGTCAAGGATCAGTAGGATAGTCCGTTTTACGAGGGTGTTTGGCAGCATGAGTGAAGGAGGCTTTGTTGCGAAATAGGAAGCCGATTCTAGATTTAATTTTGGATTGGAGATGTTTAATGTGAGTCTGAAAGGAGAGTTTAGTCTAACCAGACACCCAGGTATTTGTAGTTGTCCACGTATTCAAAGTCAAAGTCAGGATTGTCCAGGGTAGTGATGCTAGTTAGGCGGGAGGGTGCGGGCAGCAATCGGTTGAAGAGCATGCACTTAGTTTTACCAGCATTTAAAAGCAATTCGAGGCCACGGAAGGAGTGTTGTATGGCGTTGAAGCTCGTTTGGAGGTTTGTTAGAACAGTGTCCAAAGAAGGGCCAGATGTATACAGAATGGTGTCGTCTGTTTAGAGTTGGAGCAGAGAATCACCTGCTGCAAGAGCAACATCATTGATATATACAGAGAAAAGAGTCGGCCCGAGAATTTAACCCCCATAGAGACTGCCAGAGGTCCGGACAACAGGCCCTCCAATTTGACACAATGAACTCTGAGAAGTAGTTTGTGAAATTGGCAAGGAAGTGATTTGAGAAGCCAAGGTTATGGAGTCTGCCGATAAGAATGCAGTGATTGACAGAGTCGAAAGCCTTGGCCAGGTTGATGAAGACGGCTGCACCATACTGTATTTTATCGATAGCGGTTATGATATCGTTTAGGACCTTGAGAGTGGCTGAGGTGCACCCATGACTAGCTCGGAAACCAAATTGCATCGTGGAGAAGGTACGGTGGGATTCAAAATGGAAAAGATTTTAGAAGGGCAGGGCAGGATGGATATAGGTCTAACAGTTTGGGTCTAGTGTGTCTCCCCCTTTGAAGAGGGGGATGACCGGTGGATCATTTTAGAAAGAAAGGGCCCAGATTGTCTTGTCCAGCTGATTTGTAGGGATCCAGATTTTTCCACTCTTTCAGAACATCGGCTGTCTGGATTTGGGTGAAGGAGAAGCAGGGAGGGCTTGGGAAAGCTGCTGCAGGGGGTGCTGAGATGTTGGCCGGGGTAGGGGTAGCCAAGTGGAAAGTATGGCCAACCGTAGAAAAATGCTAATTGAAATGATGGATTATCGGGATTTATCAGTAGTGACTAGAGGTCGACCGAATATGATTTTTCAACGCCGATACCGATTATTGGAGGACCCCAAAAAAAAACGATACCGATTAATCGGACAATTTTTATTTATTTATTTGTAATAATGACAATTACAACAATACTGAATGAACACTTATTTTAACTTAATATTATACATCAATAAAATCAATTTAGCCTCAAATAAATAATGAAACATGTTCAATTTGGTTTAAATAATGCAAAAACAAAGTGTTGAAAGTAAAAGTCCAATATGTGCCATGTAAAAAAGCTAACGTTTAAGTTCCTTGCTCAGAACATGAGATCATATGAAAGCTGGTGGTTCCTTTTAACACGAGTCTTCAATATTCCCAGGTAAGAAGTTTTAGGTTGTAGTTATTATAGGACTATTTATCTCTATACCATTTGTATTTCATATACCTTTGACTATTGGATGTGCTTATAGGCGCTTTAGTATTGCCAGTGTAACAGTATAGCTTCAGTCCCACTCCTCGCCCCTACCTGGGTTTGAACCAGGAACACATAGTCAGCCATCCTCGAAGCATCGTTACCCATGCAGAGTCTCAGAGCGAGTGATGTTTGAAACGCTATTAGCGTGCACCCCGCTAACTAGCTAGCTATTTCACATCGGTTACACCAGCCTAATCTCAGGAGTTGATAGGCTTGAAGTCATAAACAGCACAATGCTTGAAGCAGAGCTGCTGGCAAAACGCACGAAAGTGCTGTTTGAATGAATGCTTACGAGCCTGCTGCTGCCTACCACCGCTCAGTCAGACTGCTCTATCAAATCAGACTTAATAACACACAGAAGTACGAGCCTTAGGTCATTAATATGGTCGATTCCGGAAAATATCTCAAACTAGACATTTAAGTCTAAATATTCCTGTTACATTGCACAACCTTCAATGTTAAGTCATAATTATGTAAAATTCTGGTAAATTAGGCAGCCCAAACTGTTGCATATACTCTTGACTCTGCGTAAAATGAACGCAAGAGAAGTGACACATTTTCACCCGGATAATAGTCTGCTAACCTGGATTTCTTTTAGCAAAATATGCAGGTTTAAAAATACATACTTCTGTGTATTGATTTTAAGAAAGGCATTGATGTTTATGGTTAGGTATAGTCGTGCAACAATTGTGCTTTTTTCTCAAATGCGCTTTTGTTAAATCATCCCCCGTTTGGCGAAGTTGGCTGTCTTTGTTAGGAAGAGAGTCTTCAGAGTTCACAACGAGCCAGGTTAGCTGGCAATATTAACTAAATATGCAGGTTTAAAAAGATATACTTGTGTATTGATTTTAAGAAAGACATTGATGTTTATGGTTAGGTACACATTGGAGCAAGACAGTCCTTTTTCGCGAATACGCTCCACATCGATTATATGCAATGCAGGACACGCTAGATAAACTAGTAATATCATCAACCATGTGTAGTTAACTAGTGATTATGATTGATTTGATTTTTATGAGATAAGTTTAATGCTAGCTAGCAACTTACCTTGGCTTCTTACTGCATTCGCATAATAGGCAGTCTCCTCGTGGAGTGCAATGTAATCAGGTGATTAGAGCGTTGGACTAGTTAACTGTAAGGTTGCAAGATTGAATCCCCGAGCTGAAGGTAAAAAGGTAAAAATCTGTCATTCTGCCCCTGAACAAGGCAGTTAACCCACCGTTCCTAGGCCGTCATTGAAAATAAGAATGTGTTCTTAACTGACTTGCCTAGTTAAATAAAGGATAAATAAAAGGTGTACAATTTTTTTAATTTTATATCGGCGAAATCGGTGTCCAAAAATACCCATTTCCGATTGTTATGAAAACTTCAAAAATCAGCCCTAATTAAATCGGCTATTCCGATTAATCGGTCAACCTTTAGTAGTGACAGTGTTTCCTATCCTCAGTACAGTGGGCAGCTGGGAGAAGGTGCTCTTATTCTCCATGGACTTTATATTGTCCCAAAACGTTTTTGAGTCAGATCTACAGGAAGCAAATTTCTGTTTGAAAAAGCTAGCTTTAGCTTTCTTAACTGTATATTGGTTCCTGACTTCCCCAAAATGTTGCATATTGTGGGGGGTATTCAATGCTAATGCAGAATGCCACAGGATGTTTTTGTGCTGGTTAAGGGCAGTCAAGTCTGGAGTGAACCAAGGGCTGTATATGTTCTTAGTTCTACATTTTTTGGAATGTGGCATGCTTATTTAAGATGGTGAGGAGAGCACTTTTGAAGAGAACCCAGGCATCCTCTAATGACGGAATGAGGTCAATATCCTTCCAGGATACCCTGGCCAGGTTGATTAGAAAGGCCTGCTCGCTGAAGTGTTTTAGGGAGCGTTTGACAGTGATGAGGGGTGGTCGTTTGACCGCTGGTCATTACACACACAGGCAATGAAGCAGTGATCGCTGAGATCTTGGTTGAAGACAGCAGAGGTGTATTTAGAGGGCAAGTTGGTCAGGATGATATCTAAAAGGGTGCCCAGGGTTACAGATTGAGGGTTGTAGCTGGTAGGTTCCATGATAATGTGTGTGAGATTGAGGGCATCTAGTTTAGATTGTAGGACGGCCGGGGTGTTAAGCATGTCCCAGTGTAGGTAGCCTAACCGTACGAACTCTGAAGATAGATGGGGGCCCGATATGGTGTCCAGGGCACAGCTGGGGGCTGAAGGGGTCTATAACAAGTGGCAACGGTGGGAGAATTGTTTCTGGAAAGGTGTATTTTTAAAAGTAGAAGCTCAAATTGTTTGGGCACAGACCTGGATAGTATGACAGAACTCTGCAGGCTAACTACACCCCCTTTGGCAATTATATCTTGTCAGAAAACGTTATAGTTAGGGATGGAGATTTTAAAGACATCGCATGCACAACCACAATTGTAGATGCGGATTTTGTGATGTAGACAAACTCTACCCTTGACCGAGTTGCGGGGGGGCTGTAAGTCACCAGACTTTGGTCAAGGTAATTTCCTTGCCCAATGACTAGGCCTACATGGGCCATATTCAGTACGAAAACATTCTTGACCTGTGCAGATAGAAATACCACAAATAGAGCCTTTGTCAGAGATGCATGTTTGTTCTACATACATGCACCTCTCATCACAAATTAAATAAAAATGACAGGAACCATCAATAAGATCAGTTAGTTTAAGACGCTTCTGTTATATCAATTTGGAGTATTACCAAACCAAGACAAAAGGATACTCCAAAGCATTATTAGGTTTCTCTGGCTCTTCGTATAGGGCCACCAACACTGCAAACAGTAGGACTGTGGTTATGGACATTGGTGGTGATGTGTATAGAACTCAAAGATACTACGTTTACACAGCCTTTGCAAGTGGTTACAGTTAAAAGAAAAATTAAAACAAAGTTTCTCACACAGACAATGGCTATATGCATACATAGTCTATGCATTGTGGCAGTAATGTCCTTGAATTTCTGAAAGACCTACCATTGGTGAGAGTGTCAAGAACACCCGCTTTTTCGAGATACCTTCGAAATTGTTCCCTCTTAGATTCAGAACCCTGAAAGAAACAATAAAGAAAACACATTTAAAAGGCTGTAACAAAACAAACGTTGTCCATTTGCAGCAACTAGCTTACTACTTCAGTTACTTGACTGTTTCCGGGCAGTCAGCAAGCAGAATACAAATATGTTTGGTTGACCATGAAGTTTGAAAACGAACTACTAAACAAGCTAGCCAATAAAGCGTGAAAGTTAAAGTAATAAATTAATGCAGGTAACATTAGCTAAAACTACGATAACAAGTGAAAACACAGGATATGAAAGCGATATCTTCAAACCACTCGTATGAAGTTAATTGAAGAAAGGTTTTGTATACTTACTCTGTAATAGGACATTATGCCTGGCGACCAAATATGTTGCGTTATGAAGATAAGTAAACTATCTACAACTGGAAATATTTATCAAAAAACTAAGCCTGTGTTGTATCCATTACGCAGATTCTGTTGCAAAATGTCTCATCTGTTGCATAACGGTTTGCAACAGAAACGGTTCACTCCAAAGGGAAAACGTTTTACAACGAAAATTAGAGTTTCTATTGGACAAATTGTGATAGGACCCTCCCCGTTTTGTTCCGTTTCTCTGTTTGCTTCCGTTTAGTTCTTAAACGGTAAACGGTTTCCGTTGCGAGACGTAATGAATATACCCCTGACTGCTCCCTTCCACCGTGGTAAGGTTACGATTGCTAAAACTATGATTAATTTGTTGTATTTTTATTTATTCATACCATTGAATTATTCCACAAGATATAGTCCCGACACAAATCTAGGGTTGCTGCCCAAGCCGGCTGGTCATTTTGTCATTTTTTAAAATCAATTATTATTATTATGAACTAAACAAATACAAAAACAGAAATATACAAACAAGAGTACATAGACAGGGGTGTTACATATCGAGATACATTTTCAATTTGACAAAAAGTGTACATATTGCTTTTTTGTTTTTACACTTACTGATAATTTCTAAATATTTCAATCCTATCTCAAACAATGTGAAGATAGGTTTGTTCTTCGCCCGCTTCATTTTATGAATAAAGAATCTGGTATGAAAAATAAACAAATTAACAATGAAGGTTAAATCAGGGTCCATATAATTTGGATATAAATAAAACATAATATCAGAGTAATATAATATAATATATAATATAATAAATATATGCCATTTAGCAGACGCTTTTATCCAAAGCGACTTACAGTCATGTGTGCATACATTCTACGTATGGGTGGTCCCGGGAATCGAACCCACTACCCTGGCATTACAAGCGCCATGCTCTACCAACTGAGCTACAGAAGGACCGCAAATTAATATCAATTGTAGTTTCTTTTAAAATAAAATACTCTAACGCACTCCAAAATATTCTGACATAAGAACAGTCCCAAAAGAGTTTCTGGGTCACAACCACAAAATACACATTTGTTATCAATAGCTGTTTTGAATCTGTGTGTAATAAAGGTAGATTAATAGTGTAATAAAGGTAGAATTACAGGGTAGATTCTATGAATGAGTTTGTATAATACTTCTTTCACCTTATTAGATATACAATATTTGCCAGACAACAGCGAGACTTTGTTCCAGTTCACTTGTCCTAGAGCTGTATTCCATTATATTTTAGCTGAGGGGATAGTAACATTTTGACATAGTTTCCTTATATACATGTTACTACATTAATAGTTTAAAATGTCAATTCATTCTAGCTGTATTGAGGCTACAAAATCCTCAACAGTTGAACTTGGAGTACTGTTATAATCTCCTAAAAGAAGAATGGCACCTTTAGGGACAGCTATAACAACTTTTTGAAAATCCTCAGGAGTGAATGTAACATTGTGTGTTCTCATGTGTTCTGGATAATCATACATTTGTCCATCATTATTCAATAAGTGTTTAACCAAGATAATGCTGTTGTAAAACCAGTTCTGGAAAAACCAAGACTTGTTTTTGTATTTTATGTCTTTATTATTCCAGGTTGTATATCTATGTGGGGGAAAATTATGTTTTTACATGAGGTTCCAAGTTAGAAGTGCTTTTTATGAAAGTTAGCAAGGTTAATTGGTTTCTTACCCACATCAAAGTTGCATTTGAGTAAGAATTGTAGACCATCAATCTGTTGGAATATTAAATTAGGGATTATATTTCAAATGCAATCCTTATTTATTAAATCGTTTTGTATCCATTTGATCTTAAAGATTATATTAGAGGTTTTAAAATCAACCCTTCCCCACTTTGGGTGCTACATATTACTGCTTCTCTTAAATAATGAGGTTTGTTCCTCCACATGAAGTTAAATAATTTAGAATCAACCGTTTTAGTTACTGACAGAGGAACATCCAAGGCAAGGGAGGTATAAACTCATCTGGACCTTCAGATTTTGACAAAAGTACAGTCCAGATAAAGAAAAATCTCATAATAACCAGGAGTTAAATCTCTTTCCAATTTTCTCTACAATAGGAGATCAATTTAAATTGACCCTTTCTTTCGGATCTTTGCTAACTTTAATATTAAGATATGTGACCACATCTTTTACAGGGATATTACATACTGAGTTTAAGTCACATCTTTTCAACACAAATAATTCACATTCCCTAATATTCAGAGATAAACCAGATACATGTGAGAAGACATTAATACACTCAATAGCTTTCCTGGCTTCATTATAATCTTTTTTTTAAAATGGTGGTGTCATCAGACAATAATGAACATTTGATCTCTTTATCTTGTATCTGAATACCCCTAAATCTATCTGTATAGATATAAAGTGCCATAACTTGTGTGACCAATAAAAATAAGAAAGGAGAAATTGGGCATCCTTGTTAAATTCCGCTTCTAATGTCGAATCTCTTTGAAGTTCCATGGGATAATTTAACAGAGCATTGCTATTATTGTGAAGTGTCTTAATTACACTTTGAAAATATTGACCAAAACCAAAGTCTCAAAAATAAAATAATGTTCTACTGTATCAAAGCCTTGTAAAAGTCTACAAATAAAATACAGCTAGCTTCCATAATGTGCTCATTGTAGTCTATCAAGTCCAATACTAGTCGAATATTATTACATATATGTCTCCCCTTCATAAAACCAGACTGGGTATCATCAATGATTTTGTCAAGACCTTTAATAAGTCTTTCTACAAAGATGCATGCAAGTAGCTTTCCATTATTGTTCATGAATGTGATTGGTCTCCGATTTTCTAACATCATAGGATCTTTGTTTGGTTTGGGGATAACAGAAATGAGGCCTTGTGTTGCAGAAACAGGCAGGACCCCTAAATCAATTGCCTCCTTAAAACATTAAATATAAATTCAGCAATATCCTCCTGAAAATATTTATAGAATTCACAAAAAAAGGCCATCATTCCCTGGTGATTTGTTCTCTTTTACCTTGCTGATAATTTTTTAACATTTCATTCATATAAATTAATTAATCACAAGACTTTTGGAAGTCTTTATCTAGAAAGGAAGATATGTCACTAGTAGGACAGGCATTACTGGTGTAAAGATTACCATAGAATTCTGAAACATATTTTGAAATATCTTTGGGGTTTTCATTTTCTTTGTCATCTATATTAAACTCATGAATTGAGGTAAATTCAGATTTTCTCACTAAATTGTAAAATTATTTTGTGTATTTTTACCTTCCTCCAACCCTCTCCTTCTTGATCTTACAAATGCCACTGTTGCTCTCTCTTCATACATTGGTCCATTTCTAGTTGTAAAGATAATAACTGACCCTTTCCTTCTTCATCAAGGTCCTCCATAGAGATTAGAAAAAGTATTTCCTTAAGTTTATTTTACCTCAGTCTTTTAAGTTCAACAATTTCTTTACCTCTCTTCATGGCTGTTTGTCTTTTTTTATACTTCATTGATTCCCAATATTTCCCATAAGACTTAAATGGTTGGGCTTTCTTCAAATTTTGTTGTATAATATCTTAGGCAATGATCTTGAAAGTAGCATCTTCCAACAGTCTACTATTGAGTTTCCAATAACTTCGATAGTTCTAATTGTTGGATTGCCATACTGGCTGGCAACGTTCTTGCTCCTCTGAACAACAGTGTCCTGACAGCAAGGTTTTATTCAAATCTCCTCTGTTGAAAATGAAATGTTAGTCTAAAAGAAATGGAATTGGCTTTTAACCAATCAGCATTCAGGATTAGATCCACCCCTTGTATAAACAAATTTATAAACGGGGTGGTTCAAGCCCTGATTGGCTGACAGCCTTGCTATATCAGACCACAGGTATGACAAAACATTCATTTGTACTGCTCAAATTAAGTTGGTAACCCATTTATAATAGTAATAAGGCACCACCTCTGGGGTTTGTGGTATATGGCCAATATACCACGGCTAAGGGCTGTATCCAGGCACTCAGTGTTGCTTCGTGAAAAGAACAGCCCTTGGCCCCCCCAACAAAAACTAAATTCCCAACCAACGCGTGTCCCGATACGCGTCCTCTATTCATCTGAATGTGTTGACGGTTGGAGAAATTGCTTGAGCTGCGCTGAAAATTCGAGAAGTGGGAAAGACAACGGGCCAATGTTCTAACACTGCTGTGCGTAGATGTACACGTTTTGGGCTATGATTAACGTTTTAGTCGGGAGAACCAATGAGATTAAGGGGGCGGGAAATACAGGTTATGGCGGAAGTGAGACAAAATTGGCAAGTTGATAAGCTAAACCCGGGGGTGTTGGGTAGCGGAAGTATAGTATACAATAATGTTGTTTGATACTAAAATGCTGGTATTTAGTTCGTAGTGAATACACCCTATAACAGCACTACCTATCGTCTATTTTCAAATCACGACGAGGTTGTGAACAACCAAGCAAAACCAGTAGCTAGCAATCTATCTGAGTAGTTAGCGTTAGCAGTAACTAGCCTAGCTATCTCCAAACAGGGTTGGATTTGACCAGTAGATTTAACAATCGCTAACGTTGATTTGTTTGGTGGAGTTGAGGTAAAATGTCGATTCAGTACGAGGAGCCTGCATTGGCTCGGAATTATGGTGTTGTGGACTCTTTCCCAAAGGATTTTGGCTACGGAGTAGAGGAACCAGATATCGAGGAGGAGAGCACGTCAGGTGACAGTAAACCAAGGATCCTGCTGATGGGATTGCGGAGAAGTGGAAAGTCATCTATTCAAAAGGTGTGTTGCTATACTTCTGTTAGTTTAGTTCTCCAATAAGTTGCTGCTGGTCAGTTCTTCTGTGCATCACTACAATGTTTATAATGTGTATGCACCATAGTGTTTATGCATAGTACACTACTCAAGTTGTTGATTGTTGTTGAGCTAGTTAGTCAAGTAGTAATGTACACTGATTGTATTTGTCTAATTTAAACATCTATTGTGCAATATCCAGGTTGTATTCCACAAGATGTCGCCCAACGAGACGCTGTTCTTGGAGAGCACCAACAAAATCTACAAGGATGACATCTCCAGCAGCTCTTTCGTCAATTTTCAAATCTGGGACTTCCCTGGTCAGGTGGACTTCTTTGACCCTACCTTTGACTATGAGATGATCTTCAGGGGCACGGGGGCTTTAATATTCGTCATTGATGCTCAGGTGAGAATACTAGAGGAATGTTAGACATCGTACTAGGGCAATTCCAAGGTAACACACTTTAATTATGCTTTAAAATGTATGCCAAACAAAAACCATTGATTTCAAAGATGAACAAACCATACTACTCCAATGACTACTTAGAAAACTGCAGATGCACAGTTTGGTTTGTTAGTCTCAGCATAATTCTGTAACCATGCAATTGCCCACTACCCATGGCAAACATTGAGAAGGCTCTTCTTTTCTACAGCAGTCCTGGGAGACTGACTGTACAGCCTACAGTTCCACTGATCTTTATTTATTTAAAAAAAAAAATAGGCTGATGCACTGTGTCTGCTCTACTTATGCCTTTGTTCTCTTGGTTTCATCAGGATGATTATGTTGAAGCCTTGGGGAGGCTACATCTCACAGTGTCCAGAGCCTACAGGGTCAACCCAGAGATCAACTTTGAGGTGTTTATCCATAAGGTTGATGGCCTGTCAGACGACCACAAGATAGAAACCCAAAGAGACGTCCATCAGAGAGCCAACGATGACCTGGCAGATGCCAGCCTGGAGAAGCTTCATCTCAGGTTAAGGGCCCTACACACTTCACTCAAACTATGCAAACTCAGCAACAGCGCATCATTTTCACATGTAGTTCTATGTACTTTTGTGTGGCTCAATTTGTAACGGACTGTATACAGCGCTCCGTCGTTCTGTTTGCATGACGTGTGTAGCGGCCTTTAGTATAAAGGACAAGACACAACATAATGAACGTCGGCCGTGCGCAGTAGATCACCTGCTGGGTCTGGACCAACTGTGGCTATTCAACATGAAGAATCTTAGGGAAATGAACAGTAGTAAATGTCAGTTGAAATTCTGTGGTCAGAGGAGATATGAAGGCCACACACTTGCTTTTAACCATTTGTCGGCGCAGTCTGTTTTGTCCTTAACTGGTGGTAGGTTAGGTATGTGGCTGAATGTTACTCAGAGGGATCAGCTTGTTTTTGACCTAACATGTTGGGAGAGGAACTGTTAGAAACACAGGAAATATAACTGCGATCTCAATTCTCTCGTTTCTCCTCTCTTTCCATGTTTCAGCTTTTATTTGACCAGCATCTATGACCACTCTATATTTGAGGCTTTCAGTAAAGTTGTCCAGAAGCTCATTCCTCAGCTACCAACATTGGAAAACCTTGTGAACATTTTCATATCAGTACGTATTATTTTGACCATAAGCTGATTTGAACTGATTTTCTGTTTTTCTGTATTTCTACACAAATCTCAACAGATTTTTTGCAATGTTTTAGTCCTTTCGATAATGTCAAAATTCCCCCTGTGTTTTTATTTTTGGACAGAATTCTGGGATTGAGAAAGCCTTCCTGTTTGACGTGGTCAGTAAGATTTACATCGCCACCGACAGCTCCCCTGTGGACATGCAGTCATACGAGCTTTGTTGTGACATGATCGATGTTGTCATTGATGTCTCTTGTATCTATGGGTGAGAGAAAATCATATGCCAGGGTTCCCCAACTGGCAGGCTGAATTTGTCCCGCAGGTGGTTTTATTTGGGCTCCCAAGTTTTATAAGCAAAAAAATAACAAATAAATAAACACTAATAATAAATCATTGTTGGACATAAGACTACAAAAACACCAGGAAATCAGCTCCAAGTGATTTTAATTTTGGAAATATTTTCCCAAGTATTCCCACGCATAATAGAGAGACAAATGTAAGAAAGGTTTCAAATTATTGTGTTTTAGTCAACTATTATGCAGTCTACAAATCATTTGTAATTATGTTCCGGCCCCCGACCATCTGCTCAAGAAAACAATCACCCCTCGTCTGAATCTAGTTGATGATCCCTGTCATGCCATTTAAAAATGTGTGTATTGAACATCCTATTTAACTGTCTCTTCAGTCAATTACATTGTACATGCTTGGGATTTATGTGAAAATCATTTGAGATGAACAGTGCAGTGAATACGCATCACTCTGTCACTGTATTCGGTTGAAGCGGGTGGTAAGGATGCTTTTGTGATTGTAAAAGTTAACAAGGAATCGTAGATTGCTGTGATTGTGAAAAGCTATTGTGGAGAGCTTTGAGTTTATTTTGGGATTGTAAAAAGTGAATAGCTTTGTTCTTCCATTGCAGCCTGAGGGAAGATGGAAATGGCAGTGCATATGATAAAGAGTCTTTGGCCATCATTAAGCTCAACAATACCACCATACTCTACCTGAAAGAGGTCACCAAGTTCCTAGCCCTCGTTTGCATCCTTAGAGAGGAGAGCTTTGAAAAGAAAGGTAAGACAAAAGTCTGGCACCATTTATAGGATTGAACCATTTATGTTAGCAGCCTATTGTTGATTTGACCAACATGCATATAGCCTTTAGAAGAAATTTAACACGCTGTACTACCATGCTGATCTCATTTGTAGTGCTGGAAGATACTGGCCCAATTCCTTTTGAAATAAATTCATATAGCGTGATTTATTTTCTGATGTTTTCTTTCAGGTTTAATAGACTATAACTTCCATTGTTTCCGCAAAGCCATCCAGGAGGTGTTTGAAGTGGGGTCCTTGACACAGAGGACGGGCAGACTACAGCCAAGTTCGTCCAACAACAGCTTGTCCAGCGTAAAACTTGGTGTATTAAACGGAAGTGCTGTTTAGAGGAATGTAAGAAAAGCAAAGAGGTTTGGAATGCCTTAGCCACTGAGAATGGACAAGTAGTAATTGTCTATTTTACTTGGAAGGCTATGGACCATCAAAGGTGACACAGGGGAAAAAGCAGGAAAAATCTTGAAAAATAACACTTGGGATGGGGGAGGGTGCTGTTCTGTGCAAGGATTGGAAAGGGTAAAAAAAACGCTGCAATGGACTAAACACTGAACAGAGTTGAAGCCAGCAAGCACATCTATTTTAAGCACCTCAATGTTTTTGGGTTTGACCATAATGATTATTTTTGCTACAAACAGTTTTACGAGTATCAAGATGACAATGTCGTCATTGTGGTCTTCCTCAGCACAAGTCATTTAAACAGGGCACTATCTGTGTTTTCCTGCTCTTATTTCAGGCAAGGTTCAACAGGAAGCAATGTTGGAAAACAAATTAATTAGGAAGCCTGCATACAGTAAATATCACTACCATTCAAAAGTTTGGGGTCACTTAGAAATTGACATTTCCTTGTTTTTGAAAGAAAAACACGTTTTTTTGGCCATTTAAAATAACATAAAATGGATCAGAAATACAATGTAGACATTGTTAATGTTGTAAAATACTATTGTATCTGGAAACGGCTGATTTAAAAAAAAAAAAAAAAAAAAAAAGGAATATCTACATAGGCGTACAGAGGCCCATTTATCAGAAACCATCACTCCTGTGTTCCAATGGCACGTTGTGTTAGCTAAGGAACTCTGTCCAGAAGGCCAGCATCCCGGAGTCGCCTCTTCACTGTTGACATTGAGACTGGTGTTTTGCGGGTACTATTTAATGAAGCTGCTACTGAGGACTTGTGAGGCGTCTGTTTCTCAAACTAGACACTTTAATGTACTTGTCCTCTTGCTCAGTTGTGAACCGGAGCTTCCTGCTCCTCTTTCTATTCTGGTTAGAGCCAGTTCTGTTCTGTGAAGGGAGTAATACACAGCGTTGTACGAGATCTTCAGTTTCTTGGTAATTTCTCGCATGGAATAGCCTTCTCAAAACAAGAATAGACTGACGAGTTTCAGAAGAAAGTTCTTGGTTTCTGGCCATTCTGAGCCTGTAATCGAACCCAAAATGCTGAGGCTCCAGATACTCAACTAGTCGAAAGAAGGACAGTTTTATTGCATCTTTAACCAGAACAACAGTTTTCAGCTGTGCTAACATAATTGCTAAAGAGTTTACTAATGATCAATTAGCCTTTTAACATGGTATACTTGGATTAGCTAACACAACGTGCCCTTGGAACACAAGAGTGATGGTTGCTGATAATGGGCCTCTGTACGCCTATGTAGATATTCCATTTAAAACATCAGCCGTTTCCAGATACAATAGTCTTTTACAACATTAACAATGTCTACACTGTATTTCTGATCAATTTTATGTTATTTTAATGGACCAAAAAAATTGCTTTTCTTTCAAAAACAAGGACATTTCTTAGTGACCCCAAACTTTTGATTGGTAGTGTACATGTTAGTGTTATCGCACTGGACATTGGTTACTATGGTGCAAAGGGGTCTATTTGTAAGCATACAACTATAGATCTGGGACTATTGCTATATGTATTTCAACTTAGTTGATTTGATTGTTTTGGAGCCTAGCAAAAAACTAGGCCTTGTTCCTCAAAGATAACATTCCCCCATCTGGGAAGAAAACCACCTCGAAAAGTACTTGTGGTTGTAAACTATGATACTGTACCTACTACTCTCATGCAGTTGTCAGTTTCAACTTGTAGCCAAATTCACTATAAAATGAGTTTACTGTTGGGCCAGTCAGTACCCTGTGCTGCATAAAAACATATATATTGAACTATACTAATGACAAAATGTGTGAATGTTTGCTGAAAGGTCTCTGTGTTACAAATACCTGGGTCCAACATTTTTTTTACATAATGTATTAATTAATTTAATCTTTCAATTACACAATTATGACTGGTGTGTTTGTGTGTGTGTGTGTGTGTGTGTGTGTATAAAGGTATTTCTCTCTGATATGGAAAGCTATCTGAAAGGTCAGTACAGTACTTACAGTATGTTTTTAGTAGTGAGTACCAACAACCCTTGTGGTATGTAGAGGTAATCATTCAGACTGCGTCCCTACATAGTGCAATACTTTTGTAGTCTGACTACCCATCCTCATCACTCTGGCCACATTCACTAGCATTTCTTGTATGGAGTGATCGATAGAGCAGCGGAATTCGATTCAGGATGTCAGGCAACTACTTTTGACCAGAGCCCTATGGGTTTCCCTATGGGCCCTGGTCTAAAGTACTGCACTATAAAGGGAATGCTTGAGGTCTCCCTAGACCCCAACTGTGCAAGTTATAATAACTTAATAAATTACCAGCGTTTCAAATGGAGTAGTACAGGATGTTAGTCTTATTGGTTCTAGGGTGCTGTAGTGACTGACTCTTAGCATGCCTCCAAAGCGGCACACTATTTCCTATTATAGTATACTATTTTTTTTTTTTACCAGGGCCCGGTCAAAAGTAGTGCACTATAAAGGGGATAGGGTGTCATTCGGGATATAACCTTTATGATGAAAGTGTTTGTTACTCATTTGACAACCAATTGGTATGATTCTATGATTCCATTGTGAGATAATGTTTGCATTGGTCTTTGTTCTGCTTTTGGGTGCAAAGGGAGGTGAATCATATCGAATATGTTGTCAGATGCCATAAGGTTATAAATGTTTTTTTTATTGAGTGTAATTAAGCATTTAAAGCACTTAAATTAGAAGGGAAATTTGAATGTCTCCTATTTTATCTGAAATTGTGTGAAGCATTAAATATATTTTTTCATTTGAATATTGTCACTCATAACTGTACTGTTCTGAACATCCAGTCTACCTACCATTTTTGATCCTATACAGTACATGTATTGTCTTGAACAAAACAAAAAATGCTTCTGAGGTTGAAACAAGTCACTTGCCTAAATTGAGGCTAGACGTGTGTTTCTTGGCTAGACGTGTGTTTCTTGGCTAGACGTGTGTTTCTTGGCTAGACGTGTGTTTCGAGGCTAGACGTGTGTTTCGAGGCTAGACGTGTGTTTCGAGGCTAGACGTGTGTTTCGAGGCTAGACGTGTGTTTCGAGGCTAGACGTGTGTTTCGAGGCTAGACGTGTGTTTCTTGGCTAGACGTGTGTTTCTTGGCTAGACGTGTGTTTCGAGGCTAGACGTGTGTTTCTTGGCTAGACGTGTGTTTTTTGGCTAGACGTGTGTTTCTTGGCTAGACGTGTGTTTTTGGCTAGACGTGTGTTTCTTGGCTAGACGTGTGTTTCGAGGCTAGACGTGTGTTTCGAGGCTAGACGTGTGTTTCGAGGCTAGACGTGTGTTTCGAGGCTAGACGTGTGTTTCGAGGCTAGACGTGTGTTTCGAGGCTAGACGTGTGTTTCGAGGCTAGACGTGTGTTTCGAGGCTAGGGTTGCAAACTTCCGGGAACTTTCAATACATTCCCTGGTTTCCAGAAATCCTGGTTGGAGCTTTCCTGCTTATTCCTGCCTCATTCTGGGAAAACCAGGGAATTTATTGCCAGTTCCTAGAATTGTGCAACCCTAGTATTGGCTCATCATGGCACTGCTGCTGTATTACAGTGGGCAGTAGATGGCACTATTGATCTACTAAGGAAAATAATATGAGAAGCGGAGTATGATGATGTCTATGACTGTTAATAGAATTATAAATATCAGAGGTTCAAGACCACCGACCTAACCACAAATGTAATGTAACGCACACCTAGATTGCTGTATGGTATTTATTATAATATGAAATACCTGGAGTCAGTGTTACATTACTTTGGTACCAGTGACTGTCTCTACATTGGTGACCTGACTTGAACTGTGTATACATGTGCCTGTATGGTCTATGCATTGTAGTCTTTAAGGTAGACCCACTGCATGCTGTTGGGAATGATCAGTTCAGGTGGTTGCTATCACCCAAAAATAATGTTCCATTATTCCATTACATAATTGAACCCCCCCCAAATGTTGTACATAATTGAAACATAGGACCTCTGAGCATCTTATAAGCCTTTTAACAGTACAGGGTGAACAACACAAGATAAATAGATTGAAATAGTTAAGTCAGTTACATGTGAGATTAAACTTTGTTCATACTACCATGTGCTCATGCATTTTCATGCCTAATGGGTAGTGGCAGGATGGAGCCAAAACGTAACTCTTTAATCAACCCCAGACCTCCAGTTTAGACTGGTGGAAAATGGAGGTTAAAAAAAAGGGAAATAATATCTTGCTTGCCAGGGCTTTTTTCAGGAACCCAGCAGTTTCTCGTGACCGCAGAGTATTTACTCTGCTGAGTGAGTTGGTAAGGAACCTTAATCAAGTCTGAATGAGTGACAACACAAAAGTGAATCCTTATGGTAGTTAATTGCTTAAGTTTTTACCCCCATCAGCCTCTTATCAACCAATGTTAGTGACAGTGTTTGGGAAGCTACTCTGAAAATATAGTTTACCAAGCTAGCAATTTATTTTCAGTGAAAATGGTTAAGCTAAAAAAAAATGCATATGTCAATCTGAAATGTCATGGACTATAAATGCAAGAACAGATCATTTTGGGGTCATATGTTAACATTTGACCCCAAAGTCATATTTAGCCTATTAAACACAAGTGAGAGAATTACGCAGGTCTGATGCCGAAAAAGAAAGGAAATGATTGCCTATTTAACCCATATTTTATTTTTGCAAAAAAAAGTAGTAGAGTGTACTTCCAGTAGTTATCTACACCACTACATGGCAAAAAAGTAATTAACTAGTGAAAACACTACCCAGATTTGAATTTAGTTAAACTACCACCAAGCTAATGCAAAATGTAGTTAAATTACAAGTTGAACTACTTGTAGTTCACTACTTCTTTACACTGGTTAGTGAGATACACGACCTGGTCCCAGATCTGCTTGTGCTCTTGTCAACTCCATTGGTAATTGTCAAGCCAAACACGGCATGACACTAATGGGCGACAAGGAGTTAACCTGATAGTACAGACTGGCACTAACATAACACAGGGATGAAGAACAAACAGATAGATAGATACAGGTTGATGAGTCAGTCACTGTCTGTGATCCAGAAGGTACAGTAGGAAGCAGTCTACGGACTTCTGTTCACGTTTGACTTTTACATTCAAGTCAAAAACACAGCTTTAACAATGGCAACATAGAGATTTTGTCTAAACAAGCACAGACTTCCAAAGTAAATGAATAGCTCAGTAAAAAAATGTTTTTGTCTGTGCCACTTGAAATGACCTGTGCGGGTGTGCCTCGGCAGTAAAGCGAGAAGCGACATTTCTGGAGGGCGTGATTTTACGCGCTTGCCTGATGCTGTTGCTTACAGGAGGTAGTAGGCTGCACGATGCATTTCACATTCGTTGAAGTTGAGAAGGGTTCAGCACTGCGTCGGATCTTTACTTGTCAATATTTGGAGTCAATTTTTCTGCCAGAGAAAAGCTGCAAGCTACAGGTTGGTGACCTAAACAAATAAACTACATTTGACAAAGTTCCCTGACCCGAAAGGAGCTGTAAATTGGTGGTATGATATTTTACAATCATTTGTATGAGTTTTATAACAAATAATAACAAAATTATGAGAGCCTATGAGAGCCGATAAGATCAATTAATGATTGAAAACGAGATTAAGTGAATAGTCTTGTTTACCCTTACTTTTACTTGTCTACATTTTAGTCAATGAAGCACCTGGATAATACAGTTGGTGATGCGAATCGAGTCACCTGACGAATCGTCCGTTATTAGACCCTTCAGTTCTAGCCTACTGACTATTTTATTTGATAAAATATGTGTTATATGTTAACTATGGTCATAAATTGAGAAAGGTATTTATGCTTATTTTTTTTATCAAGGGAGCATAACGTTTTAGGTCAAGATATCTGGACACTCGACGTCCACAAGACAGATCACAGCTCGAGAGATCTTTCTCACAACTCACCTGTGTCTCAGACAGTACAGTACAGCTGAGAAACTCTGTGATACGTCTATCATACACACACGATTCGACATGAAGCAGATGCACAAACACAATGCTTGTTAGAAGGAACATTCATTGTTGTTTTTTTTGGTTGTTGACACAAACCACAGGCAGAGAATGGAATTTGTCTTCTCTCTCTCTCATGCTCTCTCTCTGTTATTTATCCTCTTTATCTCTCTTTACACTTTATACATCCTGTTGCTCAGATTCTTAGCATCTTCCCTTCTCTCCCAAGGAACTGGACTGACAGGATATATGGTAGGATGTAGCCTAACTATATATGGTAGGATGTAGGAAACTAACTGAGGGATGTGGGGGTTGGGGTTAGTTGCCTTGGACAGAGGCACACACGTTTATAATTGATACCTATAAGACCACACCACAACAAGACCTGCAGACCATTTTGAACAGGTATGATTTAAAGAGAGAACAGGGAGTCTTTTGAAGAGATGGGACCTTCTGCTACGTTAACCCCCAGTTCAATCTCTGTTTGAATTACATGGATTCTGACACATTAATGTTGAACAATAACACACGTAACATATTATTTGCTCACACATTCAAACTAAGAGCTTGATTAACAGTGTCCTGATATGGTGGGGGGAGACATTGTGTAACTGGAAGAAGACTGTTTAATATACACTGTTGTTTTCAACTGTTTGACCTTTTACCTGTGATTTCCTGGCGTTATCGGGCATCGCAATAAAAACTGTAAGGACAAATTCTGTGTAGGACACCTATGCAGCAATCTCAATTAGCCAACATCCTTAAGAGTAATGTCATGTCTTATACTTAAGATTGCAAGTATTATTTTCCCAGACACTCACCATCGTTGGCACCAAATGGAATAGTTTCTGCATGTATTCAGCAAACTCTATATCCATGTCATCATGTGAGTTCGACACACTTTGGGTGTAATTAACATAGCTCTTTGATTACTTCAACAATTGGCTTTTTATGAGGAGTCTTTCCCTGTGAGTAACCAGCAGAAATGTGGTGGTAACCAGAGAGAACTGCTTCATTATTTTTAGAAAAGGAGGAATTTGCCGTTTTTAGAACAGAGGGACGATGGAAGAAAAATGCATTTGCTGTTTTTTTCAATCCCAACATTGAACCCACCACATGATTCTGCCACATTCTGACCACATTCTCATTCCTCTGACATTCTTCTTATTGGGGAAGGTTGGGTTTGTGTACAATCATTGGAGCAGAGCCAAACGGTTTCCAGGACTTCTGGAGATGGACAAGTCTTTCCCAGGCTGGGAATATATCGTCAATAGCAACTTATTCCCCATATAGTGCACTACTTTTGGAATAGTGCCATTTGGGACATAACCTGGTACGGGCTCAGGCCATAATTAGGGACATTGACCCATAGGTTGTAAATTATTCATTAGCATTATCACACTGTTGTTTCTGTTTCTGGCTGGTTCTAGAGTGTCACTTTTCCCACCATGAACAGCAGCAATGGAAGATTTAAAAGGAGTTGGGTTATGCCCTCCTGTCTCTTTCCCCCTTCTTTCTCTCTCTCTCTCTCTCTCTCTCTCTCGCTCTCGCTCTCGCTCTCGCTCTCACTCTCTCTCACGCTCTCTCTCGCTTGCTCTCTCTATCTCTCTCTCTTTCTCTCTCTTTCTCTCTCTCTCTCTCTCTCTCTCTCTATTCTCTCTCTCTTTCTTTCTCTCTCTCTCTTTCTCTCTCTCTCTCTCTCTCTCTCTCTCTCTCTCTCTCTCTCTCTCTCTCTCTCTTTCTCTTTCTCTTTCTCTTTCTTTCTTTCTCTCTCTCTCTCTTTCTCTCTCTCTCTTTCTCTCTCTCTCTTTCTCTCTCTTTCTCTTTCTCTTTCTCTTTCTTTCTCTTTCTTTCTCTTTCTTTCTCTTTTCTTTCTCTTTCTCTCTCTCTCTCTCTCTCTCTCTCTCTCTCTCTCTCTCTCACGCTCTCTCTCTCTCTTCTCTCTCTCTTTCTCTCTCGCTTCGCTCTCTCTCCTCTCTCTCTCTCTCTCTCTCTCTCTCTATCTATATATATTTCTCTCTCTCTCTCTCTCTCTCTCTCTCTCTCTCTCTCTCTCTTTCTCTTTCTCTTTCTAATGAATTTGGTCCCATTCATTCATTGTGTCCAGAAACATGTGCATTCCACTCCATCTCCACTCCACCATTCCTCAAACTCCCTCTCTCCCAACAAAATTATGTTTGGGGTCTAGAACCATTTATCTCAACAGTCCTAAAGTGCTTACACATGTAGATGTTACTCAAAAACAAAGACAAATAAATCTTACAGCATCCATGAAACAAAGGCAACAGGCTGTAGGTTCACCAGGGGCTCTGGGAAAATAAACACAGTTGATACTATTAACACCCGGGGCCTGGGCTTGGATGGATGCTCGCTCTACTGGCTACCAGCATCTGATGCTGGGAAAATATGTTTACATGCATATTTGTTTTGGATAATGACTGACTGCTGATTGTGCACATCAAGCAAACCTTATTTATTTATTCTTTGGCCGAATTCCCACTGCAAAATAATCCAAATGAAACATAGCCTGTTGCCAAAAGCAACTTTGCTTCAGAAGAGGATGCTGGTGACGTTTCCTGCCTTCTTATCTCTATGTCTACCTTTTACTAGATATATGAGATTATATCTATTCCCCTTTTCAATTGATTTTCATCCGTTTATCTTCTAATTTAAAGCACATATTTTTTGTTATCTTTACCAGACTGACTTCTACACCATGTCATACTCAGGCCTTTCCTTTTCTTTGTTCATGAAGACAGCATAGGTCTACCACACAGAGCGAAGAAAGCCTTGGCACAGTGACATCTTTTTATTTGCTGTCAGATTTGGCCTTTTGTTTTAGTACACACCAGAGGTGGTGCCGGAGGGACGTAGTTCTAAGGCTTTCAGCTGCATCTTGCGTTGTTCCCTACGGGGTATAAACAGCCAGCTGGGGGCCCAAAGCTAAACACAGCCAAGCACGTACCCTCTCATTCATTTAGCTTTTATTGTTCCTCAAAGGGCAGGTAAAAGATTACAGGCTCAGTTTTTCTGTGTTAATGTCAGCAAGGGATTTTTTAATTACTACCCTACGAGCAGGTGGAGTCCGTGTTTGTCATTCAATTCAGATAAGAATGAAGATTAGGTAAAGTCTTCACTTGTCTTGAGTTGATAGTATCATCATCGCCCAGTCTGTGTTTCCCAGTGCAATTGTGTCTCTTTTCAACACATTGATTCAAGTGATCTCCCAAGGACATTGGCAAAGGGATGTTGGACTTGGTCGATGTTCAAGTATCCAAAACGAGATGTTTTGCAACCTGTGTCTCAAAACATCCCGTTTGGAATGCATATCAACTTGATGAGAGCAACCACTGTTCATTTTGGTTTGTGTGTGCGTGCAGGCAGCTAACAGTGCTTTCTGATCCGGCAGGAAGTCAGTCACTTCACATTGGGTCTCTTTGTACAGGTATAAAAGAGAGAGGGAGCAGTCATCTGACTGATGGCTGTAAGGGACAAGCCTTTCCTTTTTTACTGACAGAATTTATGGCCCCAACCATGAACATTTTACTATAGCTACAGGAGCTTTTAATATGTTTATAGCAACTTTAATAGCCCATCAATATCATTCTCTGTGAGAGCTGTGTTGTGTGACCCACAAATGTCTAACAAAATGTGAACTGTTCTGGGCATGTTTAAACATAGGCTAATTTATTTATCTGTTATTTTACCAGTTGTTGACTGAGAACACATTCTCATTTGCAGCAACAACCTGGGGAATAGTTACAAGGGAGATGAATGAGCCAATTGTAAACTGGGGATTATTAGGTGACCATGATGGTTTTTTGAGGGCCAGATTGGGAATTTAGCCAGGACACTGGGGTTAACACCCCTACTCCTACAATAAGTGCCATGGGATCTTTAATGACCTCAGAGAGTCAAGTCACCCGTTTAACATCCCATCCAAAAGACAGCACCCTACCCAGGGAAGCATCCACAATCACTGCCCTGGGGTATTGGGATATTTTTTTAGACCAGAGGAAAGAGTGCCTCCTACTGGCCCTCCAACACCACATCCAGCAGCATCTGGTCTCCCATCCAGGAACTGACCAGGACCAACCCTGCTTAGCTTCAGAAGCAAGCCAGCAGTGGTATGCAGGGTGGTATGCTGCTGGCTAATCTGGTTTCATGATAAATACATATACAAGTAAAGTGGGGTAACTATTAAATTACAGCTGATCACGCTCTCTGTAGCCCATGTGAGTAAGACCTTTAAACAGGCTAACATTCACTTGACCCAGTCATTCACTGACTCAGTCTGTAATACCTACATGTTTCAAGAAGAACAATGTAGTCCCTGTGCCCAGGAAAGCCAAGGTAAATTATTATCGCCTCTTAACATTCACTTCTGTAGCCATGAAGTGCTTTGAAAGGATGGTCATGGCTCACATCAACACCATCATCCCAGACACCCTGTATCCACTCCAATTCGCATACCGCCCCAACAGATCCACGTATTACACTATCTCTATTGTACTCCACACTGCCCTCTCCCACCTGGACAAGAGGAACACCTGTGTGAGAATGCTGTTCATTGAATACAGCTCAGCGTTCAACACCATAATGCCTTCCAAGC
Organism: Oncorhynchus keta; assembly: GCF_023373465.1. Lineage (NCBI taxonomy): Eukaryota > Metazoa > Chordata > Actinopteri > Salmoniformes > Salmonidae > Oncorhynchus > Oncorhynchus keta. The sequence goes on from NC_068439.1 coordinate 24,181,503, forward strand.
TCATCACTAAACTAAGGACCCGAGGTTGAACACCTCCCTCTGCAACTGGATCCTGGACTTCCTGACGGGCCGCCCCAGGTGGTTAGAGTAGGCAACCACTCATCTGCCACAATGACCCTCAACACAGGGGCCCCTCAGGGGTACGTGCTTAGTCCCCTCCTGTACTCCCTGTTCACCCACGACTGCGTGGCCCCGCACAACTCCAACACCATCATTAAGTTTGCTGACGAGATGACGGAGGTAGGCCTGATCATCGTCGACAATGATATAGTTAGAGGGTGAGAGACCTGGTAGTGTGGTGCCAGGACAACTACCTCTCCCTCAACATCAGTAAGACAAAGGAGCTCATCATGGACTATGGGAAACGGAGGGCTGAGCACGCCCCCATTCACATTAACAGGGCTGTAGTGGAGCGGGTCGAGAGCTTCAAGTACCTTTGTGTCCACATCACTAAGGATCTATCATGGTCCACACACCAACACAGTCGTAAAGAGGGCACAACAACACTTCTTCCCTCTCTCTCAAAAGGCTGAAAAGATTTGGCATGGGCCCTCAGATCCTCAAAAAGTTCAACAGCTGCACCATTGAGAGCATCTTGACTGGCTGCATCACAGTTTGTTATGGCTACTGCTTGGCATCCGTACGCAAGGCGCTACAGAGGGTAATGCGTATGACCCAGTACATCACTGGGTCCGAGCTCCCTGCCATCCATGTGGTGTCAGATGAAGGCCCTATGAATGGTCAAAGACTCCCGCCACCCAAGTCATAGACTCTTCTCTCTGCTACCACATGGCAAGCAGTAGCAATTCACAAAGTCTGGAACCAACAGGACCCTGAACAGCTTCTAACACCAAGCCATAAGACTTCTAAATAATTAAACAAATAGCTATGCAGACTATCTACATTGACCTGTTTTCCACAAACTTTTTTGGACTCATCACATACAGCACAGTCAAAAGTTTGGATACCTACTCATTCCAGGGTTTTTCTTTATTTTTACTATTGTTCAACACCATCTCAATTGGGTTGAGGTCGGGTGATTGTGGAGGCCAGTTCATCTGATGCAGCACTCCATCACTCTCCTTGGTCAAATATCCCTTACACAGCCTGGAGGTGTGTTGTGGGTCATTGTCCTAATGATAGTCCCACTAAGTGCAAACCAGATGGGATGGCATATTGCAGTGTCACCAGCAAAGCACTCCCACCTCCTCCTCCATGCTTCACGGTGGGAAACACACATGCAGAGATCATCCGTTCACCTACTCTGCATCTCACAAAGACATGGCAGTTGGAACCAAAAATCTTAAATTTGGACTCATCAGACCAAAGGACAGATTTCCACCGGTCTAATTAATGTCCATTGCTCGCAGTGGTGGAAAAAGTACCCAATTGTCATATTTGAGTAAAAGTAAAGATACCTTAAAATAAAATGACTCAAGTAGAAGTGAAAGTCACCCAGTAAAATACTACTTGAGTAAAAGTTGAAAAGTATTTGGTTTTAAATATACATAAGCATCAAAAGTAAATGTAATCGCTAAAATATACTTAAGTATCAAAAGGAAAAGTATAAAACATTTAGAATTCCTTATATTATGCAACCCAGACAGCATGATTTTCTTGTTTTTTAAATTTACGGATAGCCAGGGGCACACTTCATCAGTCAGACATAATTTACAAACGAAGCATTTGTATATAGTGAGTCTGCCAGATCAGAGGCAGTGGGGATAACCAGGGATGTTCTCTTGATAAGTGCGTGAATTAGACAATTTTTGTGTCCTGCTAAGCATTCACAATGTAACGAGTACTTTTGGGTGTCAGGGAAAATTTAAGGAGTAAAAAGTACATTATTTTCTTTAGGAATGTAGTGGAGTAAAAGTTGTCAAAAATATAAATAGTAAAGTACAGATAACCACAAGAACTACTTAAGTAGTACTTTAAAGTATTTTTATTTAAGTACTGTACACCACTGATTGCTCGTATTTCTTGGCCCAAGCAAGTCTTCTTCTTATTGGTGTCCTTTAGTAGTGTTTTTGTTGTTGTTGCAGCAATTCGACCATGAAGACCTGATTCACATAGTTCATGTAGAGATGTGTCTGTTTCTTTAACTCTGTGAAGCATTTATTTGGGCTGCAATTTATGGTAACACTAATGAACTTATCCTCTTCAGCAGAGGTAACTCTGGGTCTTCCTTTCCTGTGGCGGTCCTCATGATAGCGCCTGATGGTTTTTGCGTCTGCACTTGAAGAAGCTTTCGAAGTGAAATTTTCCGCATTGACTGACCTTCATGTCTTAAAGTAATGATGGACTGTCGTCTTTGCTTATTTGAGCTGTTCTTTACATAATATGGACTTGGTATTTTACGAAATAGGGCTATCTTCTGTATACCACCCCTACCTTGTCACGATTGGCTCAAGCGCATTAAGAAGGAAAGAAATTCCACAATTGAACTTTTAACAAGGCATACCTGTTAATTGAAATGCATTCCAGGTGACTACCTCGTGAAGCTGGTTGAGAGAATGCCAACATAATAATGAAAACCCATTGAATTAGTAGGTGTGTCCAAGCTTTTGACTGGTACTGTATGAATTTAGGGTTGGATCAGAACGGCCAGAACGGAGAATTAAGTAAAACCACAAGTCCAAATTCCTATCTCTATCGATGGCTAATTTAGGAAAGCACCGATTCTTGGTAGCTAGCTAGCCACCAGAGGACAACAACACAACAAGATGCAATTTTTTCTTTTCAAGAATGACATTTGACTTGTGATGTGATTTGTCTGAACTCATTCTGCACATACTGAGACAAGGGGGCGCTGTTTTGTTAAAGCGGATCCTTTCTCCGGTGTGAATGGCAGGAAATGTATGAAACACAGAAAGATTATTTATCGAAAGATACATTTTAAAATATATTTTTTTCTTGGTCAATTTTTTGGGGAAGCCAAAATACATGAATACATGCCACTGGTGTAGAGGGAGAGATCAGAACGCAACTGAGTGAGCGAGACACGGAGGTGAAAGGGAGTTTAATAATAAGTCATGTTTGATGCATGGCTTGGTTTCTTTATTGTTTTACCCCACAAATACACATGTACAAACGGAACACTAAAGTCAAAGTAAATGAATGTTGTCTTCAAGACGAAAGTTTTACCCAATAGTTTTACAGTATTTGAAAAAATATATACAGTGGGGCAAAAAAGTATTGAGTCAGCCACCAATTGTGCAAGTTCTCCCACTTAAAAAGACGAGAGAGGCGTGTAATTTTCATCATAGGTACACAGATGACAGACAAAATGAGAAAAAAAATCCTGAAAATCACATTGTAGGATTTTTAATGAATTTATTTGCAAATTATGGTGGAAAATAAGTATTTGGTCAATAACAAAAGTTTCTCAATACTTTGTTATATACCCTTTGTTGGCAATGACAGAGTTCAAATGTTTTCTGTAAGTCTTCACAAGGTTTTCACACACTGTTGCTGGTATTTTGGCCCATTCCTCCATGCAGATCTCCTCTAGAGCAGTGATGTTTTGGGGCTGCTGCTGGGCAACACGGACTTTCAACTCCCTCCTAAGATTTTCTATGGGGTTGAGATCTGGAGACTGGCTAGGCCACTCCAGGACCTTGAAATGCTTCTTATGAAGCCACTCCTTCGTTGCCCGGGCGGTGTGCTTGGGATCATTGTCATGCTGAAAGACCCAGCCACGTTTCATCTTCAATGCCCTAACTGATGGTAGGCTTTGTTACTTTGGTCCCAGCTCTCTGCAGGTCATTCACTAGGTCCCCCCGTGTGGTTCTGGGATTTTTGCTCATCGTTCTTGTGATCATTTTGACCCCACGGGGTGAGATCTTGCGTGGAGCCCCAGATCGAGGGAGATTATCAGTGGTCTTGTATGTCTTCCATTTCCTAATAATTGCTCCCACAGTTGATTTCTTCAAACCAAGCTGCTTTCCTATTGCAGATTCAGTCTTCCCAGTTTGGTGCAGGTCTACGATTTTGTTTCTGGTGTCCTTTGACAGCTCTTTGGTCTTGGCCATAGTGGAGTTTGGAGTGTGACTGTTTGAGGTTGTGGACAGGAGTCTTTTATACTGATAACAAGTTCAAACAGGTGCCATTATCTTGCTTGTTTGTAGGTGACCAAATACTTATTTTCCACCATAATTTGCAAATAAATTAATAAAAAAACCTACAATGTGATTTTTGGATTTTTTTTCTCATTTTGTCTGTCATAGTTGAAGTGTACCTATGATGAATATTACAGGCCTCTCTCATCTTTTTAAGTGGGAGAACTTGCACAATTGGTGGCTGACTAAATACTTTTTTGCCCCACTGTATCTGGTTAAAGATCACATTTTGACGTCCGTTCGAGTGCTCAAGTACTCGATACTCATGCCCATCCCTATAAAATAATATTGTTCCTTGAATTTTGTTGAGTTTAGAGTGACGAAAAATATCTAGCTAACAGCTAACTGCTCTCTCAAGTCTCATCATTGAGACCAGCAACAGTACGGATGCAGCGTGAAAAGCGCAGGGAGCGTGGGACAGACAGAGACGAGCAGCTAATGCATACTAACAAAGAACGTTATTGTTATTTTTTCTTCTTCGGGCAGAGCCTTAAATTTGGCAAAAGCATTCTGGCCTGTGTAGGGCCGGGCCTGAACGTTGCATGTATGGGTAGGACTCAGGCATTAAATTCATGCTTGTACAGGGCTCTAATTTGAATGTCAGTGGAAAGCGCAATACATCACCCAGCACATGTCAACAAGCACAACCAGCTGATGAGTCTTTTTTTGAATCCTAGGAAGAAACTGGTAATGTTATCATAGGCTACCTACACACTACTGTAGGATTGTTCCATTTCATACAAAGACTCCTTTCTCTTTTCTCTTGCTCCTAGGTGTCATGGGGTTTCATCATGGAACATTCTGGGTTGTAAAGCATAGGGTACACTAGACTCCTCTGCTGGGAAAATAAACACACCGTGTGCATCCCAAATGGAACCCTAATCCCTTTACAGTACACTACTTTTGACCAGAGCCACATTGGTCCTGCAGTAGAACTCACATAGCTCATGCGATTACAACTGGCTCCGCACTCTGAAAAAATGTCAGGTTAGAAAGAAAACAATTTCAGGGAACCTTGAAGGGACAGAGAGCGGCCTGGTCTGGTGTTGGGCCATGTGGGAGACAAAGAGGGAGAGTATGTTTTGCTGTCTGGCTCACAGTACAAAGCCTTCAGAGTTGATGACTCCGATTAATCTTTCACCAGAGTGGACAATATATCACTGAAGAATATCCACGTGTCCGCTGTGGCAGGAGGTGCGAAATGCAGAGTTATAACAGAAGTGTGCTAGGAGAGAAAAACACGTGTCCCACTGATGGATTTCTGTTTGACTTAACCACTCACTGGGAGCAGGACGCAGAGACACAGATACATTTATATATACTGAACAAAAACATAAACGCAACATGCAACAATTTCCAAGATTTTACTGAGTTACAGTTCATATAAGGAAATCAGTACATTTAAATAAACTCATTAGGTCACAATCTATGCATTTCAACTGACTGTGCAGGGGTGCAGCCATGGATGGGCATGGGAGGGCATAGGCCCACCCACTTGGCAGACAGGCACACTAACTAATCGGGATGTAAACAAATTTGTGCACAAAATATGAGAGAAATAAGCTTTTTGTGGATACATAACATTTCTGGGATCTTTTATTTCAGCTCATGAAACATGGGACCAACACTTTACATGTTGCATTTATATTTCTGCTCAGTGAAGGGTAGGTCCAATGCATCTGTGGCTCCGAAAACAATGATGCTATCCAGCTACTCTGTGTTACGATATGTGTACGTGTGTCTACGTGTATTTGTATGTGCCCATCCTGCTGTTCATTCTTTTACTCCTTGCTCTATTTTTGAGGCATTCGTTTGAGGCAAATCGTTTCTATACCCGGGTCACGTTCATGTGTAACACAACCATCAGTCGTAAGGATGAGGAACCACAGAGGGAGTGTATCCATGCCGACGTGGCTCATTCAGGGTCAGTCATCTCCTCTACAGCTGGAAAGGACATGCTGTTTGGGAATAGCTCTTTGTTGTTCAGTAGCTCTTACTATAACAGAACGGTCTGGACATTGCATAAATGAGCTGAAATTGAGTTTAAACTAAGATATAAATATTGTCCGTGGGTGGGTAGACGCAATAGATAACATTTATCCAACAGAAAGGGAGTGGTTTGTATTTTGATTATGGTCAGACATATACATTTTTATGGTTAACATTTATATCACTTTCAAAAGATAGAAAGGAATGTCATAATGCTTATACTTGTCGACACAACAGGTGGACTACAAATAACGTATTTGCAGATGTCGTGCTGTGTGGGGACTATGCCCGGAAGGAAGGCCATTGTTGTATCAGTGCAGTGGTTTTAGGGATGGATGAACTAGAATAGCTAGAAGCCTAACCTCTTGAGAGACATTAGCAGGGGAAGTCAAGCTGATTTCCACCGCTCTCACAATAAACGGACATGAAACAGATATGGAGTTTGATGGACTTGTCTGTTTTGTGTTCCGTCCAAGTGTCTTTGACCTTGTAAAGCCTCAAACCTCTTTAGGCTGATGCAGCCTAGCTGATGGGGGAGGAGGATAAAGCTGAATGTTCCCATTACAAATGCTCTGCTGCTATGACATTTTGTGGAGGTTAGCCAAGTTTTCAGTTGCTTGATTATAAACAAAAGAGACAAATAGGGTGGATAAAACAGAAGTTGTTCTTTCGCCAGGTCTTCTGTCTTGCGTGCTTGCCATCATGTATAAATGATGGCAATAATGGTAAATAAAGTCTGAGGCTAGCCATTTGAATGGCACGTACACCCCACTGCTGAGCCGACTCCTTAATTGACCAGACGCAAATAACTTATGGGTTCTAGTACATTTAACTCAATACCTGTAAAAAACAACCGCAACTGTGGAATGGAATTCCTTTCATGAGCAATGGTTGATTCCCCCCTGTTTAATATCAAGCCAACCCTGTGTGTGCAAAAGGCATTTCCAAGAAATGAGGTCTGCTTCATTAGGAACTCCATGTCTGCGTGCCAAATGGGACCCAATTCCCTATAAAGTGCACTACATTTGGCCAGAGCCCTTTGGGTCCTGGTCAAAAGTAGTGCATTATACAGGTATTGGGAATAGGGTGCCATCTGGGATTCAGTCCGGTTCTTGGGTTCAATCACCACTAGGACATGGAGCCTGTGAGGCTGTGACTTCAGCTCTGTCTGCTGAGTGGGAGCTGCTAAACCCTTCACCCCAGAGCTTTCCCTTCCATTCACTCCCCCTTTAAAACCTACCGCCTGAATCTCCGCTGCACATCATTGAACCCACAATCCTTCTCCGCGCTCCTTGCTTTTTGACGTTCTGAAAGCATTTCAAGGGTGTTCTTTCCCTTGAAAAGAGGGAAAATATAATAAACAAAATGTCTTCCAAGAGAAACATTTATGTGTCTGCCTTTAGAGTCTCTGTCAATGCCATGTTCCTGACATTGTTTTCTTGAGCCTGTGTTACCTGAACTCTTGAGACTTTTCTCCACTCATGTAATTCCAACCTTTATCCCCCCCCACTTTTGCTACTCTACACTATGTATGCTTCCCAAATGGTACCCTATTCCCTATATAGTGCACTACTTTTGATCAGGGCCCATATGGTTCGGGTCAAAGTAGTGTACTATGTAGGAAATAGGATGCCATTTGAGACACAGCCCATATGTACCCTTTTGGACCCTATTTGCCCTTCCCGTTCCATAGGAAAGCTACTGGGGTACATGTATCTGACCTCGTGTCACATACTCTAGCAGCTCCCTACAGACTTAAGAAGCAGCCGGAGGGTGTTATGATTGTCTCAGTATAGTAGAGCTGTCAGGCTTATTTCCATCCCGTCCTCCCTATTCACCACACGAGATGTCAATCACCTGATTAGAACATGTAATCAGGAATGTTTCCCAGGGTGAATCAGGGGCCTTGGCAGCCTGGGTGCCAGATCTGTTTTATGTTCTCTTGCCAACTTCTTATGGAATTGTAATGCAAAACCTTGTTTGGCTTGACAATAAAAATGAAGTGTTCAAAATCACAGATCTGGGACCAGGCTAGGACCTTGGAGGTCCATGGTGTCTAAACAGCAATAAGTTAAGCTGATCTGTTAGTATGCCGCTGACAGAATGTGCAAGGGCAGTGTGTGCAATATGTATTATGTATTTGGTTGTACGAGACGTGTACAACATGTATGACATGGGTAACGTGCAATGTATGTTCTACAGTGAATTCGGAAAGTATTCAGGCCTCTTGACTTTTTCCACATTTTGTTACAGCCTTATTCTAAAATGGATTAAATGTTTTTTCCCCCCATAAATCTGCACACAATAAACCACAATGACAAAGCAAAAACAGTATTTTAGAAAACGTTGCACATTTGTAAAAAACAAACAACTGAAAAATTACATAAGTATTCAGACCATTTACTCAGTACTTAGTTGAAGCACCTTTGGCAGTGATTACAGCCTCAAGTCTTCTTGGGTATGACACCACAAGCTTGGCACACCTGAATTTGGGGAGTTTCTCCCATTCTTCTCTGCAGATTCTCTCAAGCTCTGTCAATGTAGATGGGGAGCGTCGCTGCACAGCTATTTTCAGGTCTCTCCAGAGATGTTAGATCGGGTTCAAGTCCGGGCTCTGGCTGGGCCACTCAAAGTCATTCCGAGACTTGTCCCGAAGCCACTCCTGCATTGTCTTGGCTGTGTGCTTAGGGTCATTGTCCTGTTGGAAGGTGAACCTTAACCCCAGGCTGAGGTCCTGAGCGCTCTGGAGCAGGTTTTCATCAAGGATCTCTCTGTACTTTGCTCCGTTCATCTTTCCCTCAATCCTGAATAATCTCCTAATCCATGCCACTGAAAAACATCCCCAAAGCTTGATGTTGCCAGCCCCATGCTTCACCGTAGGGAATGTGCCAGGTTTCCTCCAGATGTGATGTTTGGCATTCAGGCCAAAGTGTTCAATCTTGTTTCATCAGACTAGAGAATATTGTTTCTCATGGTCTGAGAGTCCTGTAGGTGCCTTTTGGAAAACTCCAAGCGGGTTGTCATGTGCCTATTAGTGAAGAGTGGCTTCTGTCTGGCCACTCTACCATAAAGGCCTGATTTGTGGAGTGCTGCAGAGGTGGTTGTCCTTCTGGAAGGTTCTCCCATCTCCACAGAGGAACACTGGAGCTCTGTCAGAGTGACCATTGGGTTCTTGTTCACCTCCCTGACCAAGGCCCTTCTCCCCCAAATGCTCAGTTTGGCCAGGCGGCCAGCTCCAAGAAGAGTTTTGGTGGTCCCAAACTTCTTCCATTTAAGAATGATGGAGGCCACTGTGATCTTGGGGACCTTAAATGCTGCAGACAGTTTTTGGCACCCTTCCCCAGATCTGTGCCTCAACATAATCCTTTCTCGGAGCTCTACGGACAATTCCTTCGACCTCATTGCTTGATTTTTGCTCTGACATGCACTGTCAATTGTTGGACCTTATATAGACAGGTGTGTGCCTTTCCGAATGATGTCCATTCAATTGAATTTACCACAGGTGGATTCAAATGAAGTTGTAGAAAGATCTCAAGGATGATCAATGGAAACAGGATGCACCTGAACTCAATTTCGAGTCTCATAGCAAAGGGTCTGAATACTTATGCAAATAAGGTATTTCTGTTTTTTTTTATTTTTAATACATTTGCAAACATTTATAAACAACTGTTTCCATTATGGGCTTGATGAGGAACAATTTGTAATTAATACATTTTAGAATAAGGCTGTAATGTAACAACATTTGGAAAAAGTCAAGGGGTCTGAATACTTTCCGAAAGCCCTGTATGTTGTGTGTGTTTTGTATACAGCAACAGACAATTTCCCCCTCTGGGGCATCAAAAGTCATCCTATCCTACCGTTGACTGGATGCCTTGGATACTTACTTGTAGGTACATAAAAAAAATTTGTTGCATGGGAATCTCTCTCTTTCCTCTCTCTCACTCCTCTCTCACTCTCGCTCTCTCAATTTCAATTTAAGGGTGTTCTTGGCATGGAAAACCTATGTTAACATTGCCAAAGCAAGTGAACTAGATAATAAACAAAAGTGAAATAAACAATAAAAATGAACAGTAAACATTACACTCACAAAAGTTCCAAAAGAAAAAAGAAATTACAAATGTCATATTACGTGCAAATAGTTAAAGTACAAAAGGGAAAATAAATAAACATAAATATGGGTTGTTTTTACAATTGCGTTTGTTCCAAACTGGTTGCCCTTTTCTTCTGGCAACAGGTCACTAATCTTGCTGCTGTGATTGCATACTGTGGTATTTCGCCCAAGAGACATGGGAGTTCATCAGAATTGGGTTTGTTTTGAATTCTTTGTGGATTTTTTTTTGTGTAATCTGAGGGAAATGTGAATCTCTAATATGGTCATACATTTGGCAGGATGTTCGGAAGTGCAGCTCAGTTTCCACCTCATTTTGTGGGCAGTGTGCACTGTTTTCTCAAGAGCCAGGTCCCCCTTCTGTGGCCTTTCTTAATAGCAAGGCTATGCTCACTGACTCTGTACATAGTCAAAGCTTTCCTTAAGTTTGGTTCAGTCACAGTGGTCATGTATTCTGCCACTGTGACTGTTTAGGGCCAAATAGCATTCTAGTTTGCTCTGTTTTTTTGTAAATTCTTTCCAATGTGTCAAGTAATTATCTTTTTGTTTTCTCATGATTTGGTCTAATTGTCTAATTGTGTTGCTGTCCTGGGGCTCTGCGGGGTCTGTTTGTGTTTGTGAACAGAGTCCCAGGACCAGCTTGCTTCGGGGACTCTTCTCCAGGTTCACCTGGGAGACACACCAAACATGTGGAAGAAGGTGCTCTGGTCAGATGAAACCAAAATTGAACTTTTTGGCAACAATGCAAAACGTTATGTTTGGCGTAAAAGCAACACAGCTCATCACCCTGAACACACCATCCCCACTGTCAAACATGGTGGTGGCAGCATCATGGTTTGGGCCTGCTTTTCTTCAGCAGGGACAGGGAAGATGGTTAAAATTGATGGGAAGATGGATGGAGCCAAATACAGGACCATTCTGGAAGAAAATGGACTCCTGATGGAGTCTGCAAAAGACCTGAGACTGGGACGGAGATTTGTCTTCCAACAAGACAATGATCCAAAACATAAAGCAAAATCTACAATGGAATGGTTCAAAAATAAACATATCCAGGTGTTAGAATGGCCAAGTCAAAGTCCAGACCTGAATCCAATCGAGAATCTGTGGAAAGAACTGAAAACTGCTGTTCACAAATGCTCTCCATCCAACCTCACTGAGCTCAAACTGTTTTGCAAGGAGGAATGGGGAAAAAATTCAGTCTCTCGATTGTGCAAAACTGATAGAGACATACCCCAAACGACTTACAGCTGTAATCGCAGCAAAAGGTGGCGCTATAAAGTATTAACTTAAGGGGGCTGAATAATTTTGCACGCCCAATTTTTCAGTTTTTGATTTGTTAAAAAAGTTTGAAATATCCAATAAATGTCGTTCCACTTCATGATTATGTCCCACTTGTTGTTGATTCTTCACAAAAAAATACAGTTTTATATCTTTATGTTTGAAGCCTGAAATGTGGCAAAAGGTTGCAAAGTTCAAGGGGGCCGAATACTTTCGCAAGGCACTGTATATGTTTTTGCTGTTTGTTCTTTGTTATAGGGCCAAAAATATTTGAGAAGTGGTTTACCCATACATCTTTGTTTTGGATAGCTAACTCTTCGTGTTGTCCTTTGTTTAATGTTTTCCAATTTTCCCAGACGTGGTTAAAGTCTATGGATTTTTCAATTACATTGAGCTGATTTCTGACGTGCTGTTCCTTCTTTTTCCGTTGTGTATTTCTGTATTGTTTTAGTGATCAACCATAGTGAAGGCATAGGCTCAGGTTTTCTGGGTCTCTGTGTTTTTGGTTGGATAGGGGTCTCAATTTCTTTCTTAGGTTTTTCTTTCTTAGGTTTTGATTTGATAGGGAAGCTGAGAGCTGAAATATATTGTTTAGGTTTTTTACTTCCAAGTTTACACCTTCACTATTGCAGTGGAACATTTTGACCAGGAAGTTGTCTAAAAGGGTTACAATTTGTTGTTGCCTAATTGTTTTTTGGTAGGTTTCCACACTACTTTCCTTCCATCTATAGCATTTCTTAATATTATTCAGTTCCTTTGGCTTTGATGCCTCATGATTGAATATTGCTCTGTTCAAGTAGACTGTGTTTTTGCTGTGGTCTGATAGGGGTGTAGGTGGGCTGACTGTGAACGCTCTGAGAGACTTTGGGTTGAGGTCAGTGATAAAGTCGTCTACAGTACTACTGCCAAGAGATGAGCTATAGGTGTAACTACCATAGGAGTCCCCTCGAAGCCTACCATTGACTATGTACATACCCAGTGTGCGAAAGGGGAATATGTGGGGAGGGAAGGCTGTCACCTTCAGGTATGTGTTTGTCCCCCTGTGTGCTGAGGATGTCAGGTTCTTGTCCAGTTCTGGAATGTAGGTCACCACAGACTAGTACATGTCCCTGGGCATGGAAATGATTACTTTCCCCCTACAGAATGGAGAAGCTGTATGGGGATGGGGATTCTAGTGGGGGTAGTACACAGGAGTACATTTTTCTCAGTTTCTAGCCAAATGTCAAATATTCCTGTTTTTCTGAATTTAATAGAGTGAATTCGGCCTGCTCTATACCAAATTAGCATGATTCTTGTAGGATGACAATGTCTGTATTAATGATTTCTCTCTCTCCTCACTCTCTCACGCCCCTCACTGCCCCTCCCCCTCATCCCTCACACGTTCACAGCGCTCTCCTCCTTCCCCTCTTCCTTTGCTCAGCAAACGTTCACTCACAGTGGTTGTGATGTTTCCTTTCAGGAGGTGAATCAGGGATAAGACAACATGAGTGACCGTTTTGACTGTGGCGAGTGCAAGGAGTCCCTGTACGGACGCAAATACATCCAAGTGGAGGACGTTCCCCACTGCATCCCTTGCTATGACCGCCTGTATGCCAACACATGTCAGGAGTGCAAGGAGCTCATCGCACACAATGCACGGGTAAGCATAAACTGTATGATCTGTCTTTGTGTGTGTGGGTGTAAATGTGTTTAGCATATGTTGTGTGTATGAATGTGTTTACATGTGGCAAGTGGATGCTTTCTGTCTACAGTTGTTTGAATGTGTGCTCACTTATGAGGTTTTACATCTGTGTACGTACACAAGTGTGTGCATGTGTGTATGTGTGCATTTGTCCTTGTCCATCTGTTCGATTATAATGGCTTCTAAAGAGCTGGAGTTCTTGGAAAACACAACTTTCCTGTTCTTTTGGCTAATACCAAGAGATCTGAAAATCCCCTTTGAGCTGCTCCAGGCTGACATTAAGGCCTTTTGGTTAGAGTCAAATGAAAACACAGGGCTGAAGGGAACACCCTTAGACGCCACAGGGCACGGGTGACCCCTGAGTTATGGACTCTCTCAGAGGGACTGGCAGTAAATACATCTCCTGTTAGCTTTGGCCCTCCTCCTCCTCCACACAATACTTACAGCACTCCTCCCTCTCTGTCCAATTCCCTTTTACTAACACTGTGAAAACCCACCAACGTGTCAAATAAAATGGATTATTATTGTTTTCACCCCGAACATAAAGCGAGACATTAATCATGCGATGTGTGTTAACAGTGTTTGCTTGCACTACAGTTGATCTGGAATATAAGAGGTGGATTATAAAAAAATATTTTTGTGGACACTGTTTCAATATTTACTTAAATGGTTTATATTGAAGTTATAGTTATTCACTAAAACCTCCTTGTTAACAGATCTAATCTAGCTCATTGTCATATAAACATAAATGATGAATGTGAACAAGAGAAGGCTGGTGGATGGAGATATAGAAGGACGGGCTCATCGTAATGGCTGGAATGGAAGGAACGGAAAGGAAAGGTGTCAAACACATCAAACACATGGTTTCCATTTCCACTCCAGCTATTACAATGAGCCCGTCATTCGATATCTCGGCCCACCAGCTACCATTAACATGAATGGTCTTTCAATCCAAATATTTCGGACTCTGACCTGCCTTGCCTGGGTCCATCCCTCTCACTCCTCCTCTCCCTCTCCAGGAGCTGTTCTATGAGGACAGACATTACCATGAACACTGTTTCCGTTGTTTCCGCTGCGATCGCTCCCTGGCAGACGAGCCCTTCACCAGCCAGGAGGAGGCGCTGCTGTGCAACGACTGCTACTGCAATGAGTTCTCCTCCAAGTGTGTGGCCTGCGACAAGACCGTTATGCCAGGTACACAAACCTGATATTGTTTACCATGATTAGTAGGAGGTACTAATCGAAACTCTCAAAAACGTGCAGGGATACATGACAACACCAGTGGAGGCGGCTGAGGGGAGCAAATGGAATGGCATCAAATCATGTGTTTGAAATATTTGACAACATTTCAGTACCATTACCACGAGCCCGTCCTCCTGTGCACAACACCCTTTGACATTATTGAGCTGAGTCGAGCTGAGCTGTGCCGCGCTAGGCTGGTTACACATCCATCATAGTTGCTGTGGCATAAAAGTGCATTAAAAAGGCCTAACTGGTGATGCTTTGGCCTGTGGTTACTCAAGTCCTGTTCTCACACCTACAGATCATAATTTGATCACACTGTTGCAAGATAACTTTTCCGCAATGCAGGATATTAAAACTTGTACTGTATGTGAGGTTTAAAAAGGCTTCTAAAGTTTGTAATTTAGTTTCCTGCTGTAGCAAACTGGCTCAAATGAAGATCCTATATCTGTATCAATGCCAGGTGTGTAATACCTGGGAAACCTCTCTCATGGTTATTACAGAGTAAGCAGCACTGCTTCAGTCAGTGTCACTAAAGGGTAAACGTAAGGGTTCTCACATCCAGTCGTGGACGACATAGGCTGTGTCCCAAATGGC
Organism: Oncorhynchus keta; assembly: GCF_023373465.1. Classification (NCBI taxonomy): domain Eukaryota; kingdom Metazoa; phylum Chordata; class Actinopteri; order Salmoniformes; family Salmonidae; genus Oncorhynchus; species Oncorhynchus keta. The sequence goes on from NC_068439.1 coordinate 24,196,519, forward strand.
ACCATATTCCCTATGTAGTGCACTACCTTCAGGGCCCTGGTCAAAAGTAGTGCACTACGTAGGGAATAGTTTGCCATTTGGGACATTTCCATAGAAAGGCGAATGCATTTTTGTTGTTGAGCAGCTAGGGTGTGACACAGCTTAGATGTGACATTGCAATTGTCTGCTCGCTCGACTGAAAGTGTCTCACTGTTGAATTCTGTCCCCAGGGTCTTTGTGACTGCATGGCAGCATTACACTATCAGCGGGGGTGGGCGTCAAGATGACTGCAAATTACATAGGGTTTAATCTGGACAGGGTGGGGTGTTATTTCTCAACAGTTTCTGCAGAACTGAGCAGTCGTTTTGTTAGGTTTCTGTAGTGGAACGCAGTGAAACACTACACTGTGCCCTCGCCCTTTTAAAAAATTCAGGCGGTTCCACGTTCCACTGGACGACCTCCCCACGTGCGCATTTCAGGTCCCAAAGCTCATAAAACAAGAGCAATGATTAAGAGGTCTGATGTTCATTTTCATAGGCATGGCTCGCTGTTTTATTTTGGCTACTTTTATTACCTACATGGAGGAAGTGTGTATTTGTGGAAGACCAAACTGCACATGCTTAAAGTCAGAGGTTCCAATAACAGTCACCCATAAACCATAATTCTGAAATACCTCCTTTCATAAAGCCAATCGGCCCTGACTTGATGTAACACCACACAAGTGTTCTTGATGGTAAAATACTGTAATATTATTTATACTTTATGAGATGACTGGGAGGTATATTGAGTCTGTGTACAAACCGGTTCAGTTATTACTGAATCATCCTGTTTTGGCAATAGCAGTAGTGTGAGCACTTGGAGATTATGCAATGCTGAGGTTGGACAATCTAACCCAGAACTAAAGTGGCTGACATGGCACACAAACTTGGGATGACTACTCAGATGATGACTCTTGCAGACAGACTGAATTATACAAAACCTGTCTGTGTCTCTTTCTCTTTGTCTCTATTGCTCTCTCTCTCTCTCTCTCTTCTTTCTCTCTCTCTCCTCCCTATCTATCCCCCCTCTCCCTCCTCCCTCTGTCAGGCTCAAAGAAGTTGGAGTATGAGGGCTCTGCATGGCACGAGAACTGCTTTGTGTGCCATGGCTGTGAGAAGCCCATCGGTGCCCAGTCCTTCATCCCAGACAAAGACCACTACTACTGTGTACCGTGCTACGAGGGCAGGTTCGCCCCGCGATGCAGCCACTGCAAAAAGGTGAACCAGGTTCCCCTCAAATCAACTGCTAACCTTCATTATCCTCTCCCTGTCACTGTTAGTGACATGTTCACAGTAGTAGATAGGTTCCTTGTGAAAAAGACTTGCTAGATCAAGTGGGTGAGGTTGATGGGTATGTATCCTCCGTAGGCACTGGCAACAGGGGGTGTGAGCTACAAGGATGAGACGTGGCACAAAGAGTGTTTCGTGTGCACAGGATGCAAGATCCCACTGGCCGGCCAGCCCTTCACCTCCCAGGGAGACACGCCCTACTGTGTCAAGTGCTTCAGCAGCATCTACGCACAGAAGTGTGCCTCCTGTAACTCACCCATCACAGGTTAGTACATTCTCCATTCGACAAGATAATATGGATTGATTTGAGACACTGTTTTGTCCATTAATGGAACCTTATATAGCCCATAGAGCTCTGTTCAAAAGGAGTGCACTATAGAGGTAATAGAATGCCATTTGGGATGCACTCAATGTCTTCACCATTATGTCACTTTGTACCAACCCAGGCAAATGCCAGAGCACAGACGTACTGTAAATATACTAGTAAGGCTTGCGGCTATGTTTAGAATGCCAATGTTCCAATTAAACACAGGGACTTCTGAGACCTGGCAGATCCTCAGCAGGGCTATTATTGTAGCCAACCATAGAATAACCCACAGAACTTAATGTTCAGAATGTAATTTCTTTGTGTTATGTAATGTCTCTCTTGCTGCCCAGCTGTCAATCCAGGTGAGATTCAAAGGTCTCTTTGCAGATGTAGACTATGTCCCAAATGGCACCCTATTCACTTTATAGTGAACTACTTTTGACAAGGGCCCATAGGGCTATATAGGAAATAAGATGCCATTTGAAATGCAACCGTATTCTATTATAGATGCTAACGAGTGTGTTTTATTTCCCTCCAGGGTTTGGTGAGGGGAAGTATATTTCTTTCCAGGATCGTCAATGGCACCAGCCCTGCTTCAAGTGCTCCCGCTGCTCCGTCTCTCTGGTTGGGGCTGGCTTCTTCCCCGACCGTGACCAGATCCTGTGTGGAGACTGCAACAACGACCAAGAAGACCAATGAGAATCACTGTCTTCGTCCTTCAACTGCACCTGACCAATCACAAATGTACAGTAATAGCTAACAAGTTTGTAACACAGTGGTGTCCACTTCCAGGTTAACATCTACAGTACAGTACAGAGAGCATCTAAACCTCAACATATTAAAGCAAACACTACATTTTATACTACATCACCTTAAATATATTTATATTTTTAAAATTAAATCAGCATTGCATGTATTCTGTTGTTAAACTGCCTTTACAACATAAATCACATTGAAATGTATGTTGAAATGTATGTTTTAAGTCAGCAAACAAGTATGATGTAACTAAAGCTTTTCCTCTTGTAATTTGTAATATATTTTTGCACACAAATACATTAAATATTTCTTTTTCTAAGGTATCGTACATATTAATGCACCTGACCTGGGCTCTGCTGAAATATGGTGTTAGTGATCTACATATAGTATGAACTAAGTGCCTTAACAGCTGTATTTTATTGCAGCAATATAAAAAAATGATCCAAATGTTGTCAGAGCTCAGCTTGTCAATAATACATTTTTGTATTCTTTTATATAAACCAAGATTGCCTTTCTTGCCTTGTTTTTTTTATGCTGTATTGTAACTATTGTGTAGTGTTACTACTCTAAAGAAATAAAGCATAATTTATTTACTGTAATAATAACGCCCTGGATCAATATACTGTATTTGTAAAGATGAATATATTCTATTTGTCAAAATGGGCCAAAACAAACCCTTCATAAGGCTTCTTTGCCTTTCCTTCAGACTTCTGCGTACATTACACATGACTTTCCTTACTCAACCCCCACGGTGTGAACAGATTTGATCATTTTTACATTGATTGTGCCAGGGTGTTGGTGCTTAGTGGCCACTCCCTGGAATCCAGTGAGGGTTCAGGCAGACCAACACAAAACACATTGTAGCAGAGGTACAAACTGTCCCCAAAAGGCTGATTAAATCTTTATTCAATGTGGAATGTAGTTTTCTTCAAAATACCCAATGACTTGCTAAAGCCACTTTTTGATAATGGGCTGTAAAAAGCTTTACACAGTCTATGCAATGGATCCAACAGTTCTATGTAGCGTTGTGCTCCGTAGCTCCGTTTGTATAGACTTGGAATTCACTGACCATGGCAACTTTATAGCACTATGAAAAAAAGCTCATGCCCTCCATATGTACCTAACAAGACTACACAGAGAACAAAAAGTAGCTGGCATTTTAAACCAAGTTGTTTCTACAGTTAAAAACAGATATGTTGGGTCACGTGGGTCGGAAGCGAGAGACAAGACTGTTCACACATTCTTACAGGATTGACAACAACAAGTGTGCTATAAATTCAACTGAAGTTGACAGGAAGTGAGGGGCCTAGCCTCTGAAGTCGCAAGTGCATGTGCTTGAGGAGCCACCCCTCTGGGACGTGTCAACACCCAGGTCAATGCAGTGTGTATGCATCAGTCAAGAATGGGGCTGATAAACACTTTCATATGCATGATTCCTATATGCATGATTTCCAGGAACTGGAAATTACAAATAATAGTAATAGATTAAAATGTATCTCTTGTTCAAAACAGTACATGTGTGTTTTGTGATCAAGCTTATGTCGAAGCCATGTCGAAGAGCCCACATTTTAAATACTAACTGCGTAACAAGCTTGATTCTCATCGCAACAAAAGCCTATCAGATGACATCAACAATCTAGAAAGAAAATCAAGGGCAATGTCGTTGTGCGTTTTTTAAATATTTTTTTCCCATGACTTCTCCTGGAATATGGCTGACCCTGTTTGCGGAGACGTTAGAAAGTGGCCTTGTTTGGTCCCACGAGGACTATCAGCCACGGTTGTGGCCACAACACCCAAAGAGATCTGAGCATTATAGACTAGTTAATCTGGGGCTTTGTCCCTATAGGGCTCTGGTCAAATGGAGTGCACTATATAGGGAATAGGATGCCAATTGGGATACAGGCTGGGGCTGGGGATGCGGATGCAGTCAACAGGCCCCACCGAAACCTATTCAACAGTTCTGCCGGTGGCAGCTGCAAAATAAATCAGGCCCACATAATGTGACCCCCTACAGGCAATCACTGAGATATAGGCCTCACATGATACACTAGGGTCTGTAACAGGATACATTCACAACACACTATACTGTGCTAGAAGTACTCTTGTCCCCAGCCGGCGCTCTCTACAATTGAGCCTGGGGACAGTTATACTACAAGTAATCTCAGAACACAGAACCAAATCTCATGAGAATGCTGGCCAACTACTTGATTTGGTTAACATTTATGTTAAAAGTCTGTCACAAGAGAGTACATACTGGAACCAGTTATACAACTAGTGCCATTTCGAGGAATCCAGTTGTTCCGGAACATTAGTCTTTAGTTTATGAATTTCCTGTACTGGCTGGAATCAAAATAGAAATGGCCCGACCCTGTAGTAATTGTATTTTTCAAGCTGCTTCGAACAGTCTTTTGTTCCGATCAGAATGTTTTGGATGGAGCATAAAACAACTGACAGATCATATTGCTACAACAGAACATAGAGTAACATTTTTATCTATGACACATGATTGAGTCATGGACAGAAATGTGACCTGCTCGAACCACAAACTCATCATGTCAGACTGCATGGCTGAAGACATGGGAAGTGACAGGGAGGGGAGGACATGTATTTGGACTAGACACTGTGGTTTGGATAGAGAAGGGAAAGAAAGAAGTATGTAATTTGAAATACACCATCATTCTTCATGAGGGAGTATGAGTGAGGTAAAAGCTAGAGAATAAAATGAAACCCATTTGTTAGAGAAAAACCCAAATCTTTCACCCCCAAGTCCCTACACCAACAATAATACCCAAAGCAAGAGGAGCGGTAGGCCAAACCTTGGAAAGAAGCAGCAGCTAAAAATACATATAGTAATTCTATAGTACATTCCAAATGAAACGTGACTAACATGGTGTGGAGGGAGAATAGCATAAACCCGAAGAATGCATTCTAGGGATTGATTTATTCCAGACAGCCTCTCCATCATTAATGTCAGCAGTTTAGCTTTGCCTGGGTGTCTCCAGAGAGATGATGCTTGAAACCATTCAGACCATGCCCCAAATGGCACACTATTCCCTATATAGGGCAACTACTTTTGACCAGGGCTCATAAGGCTTTGGTCAAAAGTAGTGCACTATGTAGGGAATAAAGTGCCATTGGGGACTCAGCCTGTGACTAACGTGGAAGTCACTACATCATAATGGGTCAGTGTTCTGACTAACCTCACTGATGTACTGCACATGACAGAACTGAGGGATACTGTATATGACTTGAACACTGTTCTGAGTCAAGACTGAGGTGGTACAGACTGTCCCAAATCGCACGCTATTCCTTATGTGGTGCACTACTTTTGACCAGATCCATATGGGTTCTGATCAAAAGTAGTGCAGTAAATAGGGAATAGGGTGTCATTTGTGATCAAAAGTAGTGCAGTAAATAGGGAATAGGGTGTCATTTGGAATACATAGAGACCCGTGAGCCAAGCCCAGTAGCTGTGGTAGCAAAGGACTTTGAAGTGCAGGGTGTGCCATGATCGCATAATACAGTTGACATGGCAGAATATTGGTGAGAGGACACCCTAATCAATAAGATCTTAGGTAATAGAGAATTTCAGAACAGCATGAACCATACATTTGATAGGTTGATGGCAGATTTAAACACTTATGACTCATAGTAGCCAAATGTGGAACAGGGAAAATACTTTTTGGTTATGATATGGAAATCCTGTGGTTGAAAGGCAGTTAAGGCAATTCTTTGAGGTCTTTTGAACATGCATTATGAAGTAGCGCTACCTAGTGAACGAATGTGGTGTTGCACAATGGCAGTACAAGAACATTCACTAACAAACCTGCATATCTACTTTAAAAAGGTTACTACTACTACTACTACTACTACTACTACCATCTTTTCATCCTGCATTTCAAAACAGGAGTCTGTATTCACCAACCTGTTTCAATACTATGCAGTAAGCATAATGTTTGATCTTTATAAACAAGGGAACATTCTAGAAATAGCATGGGATAGGCTGTCATGGTGTTGTCACCTGGTTCACTCAAACTGTCACTATTTTCATAAAACAAACTCAGTCGATGAGAACTGCCCCACAGGAATGCCATAATGACTTCATATCTGTGTAAACAGTGTTCTTTTAATCATACTTGGGGTCAGAATAAAACTGTTTGAATGTGAACATTGTTTTGATACCATTTCCAGAATCTCACCGACTGCACATCTTCTCTGGGATGAGGGAATTACTGACAAATGGGAATGGTTACGTCCAAAATGGGACCCTAATCCCTATATAGAGCACTACTTTTGACCAGAGCCCTATTGGCCCTGGTCAAAAGTAGTGCACTATAAAAGGTAATGGTGATGCTATTTAGGACTGATCCAATAAGACTTGGGAGACATCCTAGGATCCCCGAGGCTCGTCTGAGCTCATTGGCCTGTAATTGGTACGTAAATGAGCCATGAAGACACCACAAACAAACCAGGCAGCAATTGCTGTCAGACAAGGGGAAATCTGATGATAATAAACTAGCTTCTGTGTTGATTTTCCTGCTGTATTATTACTGAAGAATACAGGGTAAAGACAGATGGTGACTAATGATTTACTGAAGTGTAGATTTTTAGCAATAAACAAATGTATTGTAATTTCAAGGTTTTATTACAATCTTATGCAAAACAAATCTCAAAATAAAATAAAATATTAAAAAGAAGCTGGGATATTCTAGAGCTACAAAACTACACAATGACTAATACGAAGTAAAACAACTTTTTGTTACAAAGAGAGAAAAATGGTGGGAGTTACATAATAAATAGTGCATTTTCAACCCTATACAATAAGGTGTTATCCAACCCCCACCTGCGTCTTGAGTAACATGCAATAACACACCTTGTCTGCAGGAAAATCGTGAAACAGAAATATTTCTGATAGCAAGTGAGAGGCAATGTTTCATGCAATGTACACAATAAAGACAGTTAAAGTTCAGAGGGGCTCTCTGCTCCACCATAGACCTTTGTCTGGCCACTTGATCAAGTCGAATAATCCTGTGGAACAAGGGCAATATAGACAACAGAATTAAAAGCAGAACCTACATCTTTCTAATAATACATTTCTTTATTAACAGCTCAATGCAAGCAATGAGCAGACATTTAAATGTTATGTTGACCTACAAAATGAATAGCTTACCACTCTGGGTTTTTTGTTCACTTTCATGTCAAATCTAAAAACAAAACAATGTAAGAGTTGGGTTAGGTAGGCCAATTTCAGGTTTGACTAAATACAACGGTAACTAGGGGGGGACAACAAGCACCACTACAGTTACTCAAGCTAAGAGACCAAACCACAACAAGACCACCAGAGCACCATATGAACACCTGGGGTGCAGCGAAATATGTTTGTTTGTACTCAACCTTTGACCTCCCCATCTCATTTTGGCAGGAAGAGCAGCTTTTTTCATAACTGGATTAGGGGAACTTGACCTTTTGGAATGAAACCATGAAGGGTCAAGAAATACACTAAACTTCTATAGAAGAAGTGTTTAAGCCCCTATGATTCATAAACACTTAATAATCTAGTGTTGAGTCTACAGAAGCTAAGTGTTAATACCTTATTATAAACAACACATGAATTGAGAAATGAAGGGTTCATCCCCAAATGGTACCCTATTCCTTGTATGGGGCCTGGTCAAAAGTGGAGTACTAAATAGGGAATTGGGTATCATTTGGGACATTGTTGAAGATTTGGACATGCAATAATGATAGTGAATCTATGAGGACGCATGAACCGACAGAAGCAAAACAGAGAGCTGAGGGATGGAGAGAGTGGGAAAGTCAGGATGGGGTCAAAGAAGGCGGGGGTTGTATCCCAAATGGAACCATAATCCCTACACAGTGCACTACCCTTGACCAGAGCCCAAGAGCAGTGCGCTATGTAGGGAATAGTGGTACATAGCCAGGATGTATCACCACAGGAAGCAGGAAGTAAAATTGGAGACTTACTCAAAGTCATAATCAAACATGGCAGAAGGGCTGGGGCAGCGTTAGGGGAGGAAAGAGCAGCAGTAGTTAGTACACCGGCCTGACTCACTCTAAAAGGATGCCTACATATCTGTAAAATTAACCTACAACAATATTTTGTCTTTTCACAAAATGAAGCGTATCTTATTGAGCAGATCTGGCGCTAAATATATTAAGCTACATACAACATATAACACAGTGGACAGAAACAGGTGTGATAAGCTTACTATTCCTCACATTCCAGCTCCAACACAAACAAAGACTATCCACTTGCTATAAACCAGATGTTTATACACTAGTACACCCAATCAAACTGACCCTGACAACTTTAAAAATGGTGTGTTGCTAACCCAAAAAAAACAAAAGCAGTACAAGCTTAGCAGCGTGGCCAAAGAAATGTCAGAGTCAGAGACAACGTGCATTATCCATAGCAATCAAAAAGAGTGAGAGAAGAGAGCACAGCACAGATTTCAGACTCGACAGTAGGGCCATGTTCAGTTAATCTTACATTTCACTCATTTAGCAGACGCTCTTATCCATAGCGACTTACAAGAGCAACACTCTTAACTGCTAGGCTACCTGCCACCTGAACATTCCACAGCAATGTGTCCTACTGAAAGCCCCCTAGGAGTTAGCCTAGACCAGGGGGGATGTATTTAGGAGTTAGCCTAGACCAGGGGGGCTGTATTTAGGAGTTAGCCTAGACCAGGGGGGATGTATTTAGGAGTTAGCCTAGACCAGGGGGGATGTATTTAGGAGTTAGCCTAGACCAGGGGGCTGTATTTAGGAGTTAGCCTAGACCAGGGGGGCTGTATTTAGGGTCAAGTACCTGTGTCTGTTTTTGTTCTTCCTCTTCTTGTGGCTTCCGTGGTGACTGCCTGAGGAAGAGGATGCAGCCTTCTGAGGTTTGAGGTCCTGCAGGGCCCCATCTGCATCCTCTGTGTCCTCCTGACTGGGCTCATTCTCCTGGTTCTGGAGGTCTGGGGACGTGTCGCTCTCTGTCCCACACAATGGAGCAGCATGTCACACTCACATCTATCAGTATCTCACACAGATATATGCACTGTGGTAAAAAAAAATATATAATAATAAAAAAAGTTGCATGCAGTTGTTCTGAACCAAATACCTACGCTTTTCATTCATGTGATCTGGTATCCCACCGAGTGCACAAACAGCCTGTTCAACAAAGGCAAAAAGTTGGTCAGACTCAGCATTCATACATTCTTGCAATCATACACGATCTAGCATGAACATATTGAGAGGAAAGGCAGAGGATAGAGTGAGGTGAAGTACTCACTGCTACAGATGTGACGGAGGACTTGCTGAACAGACGCTCTGCCTCCTTGAACTTTCGGTTTCTTCTGTCCGTCTTGCTGTTGGAATTTCTAAAACAGAACATTACAGAACAGGGTAAATACAGTTTAAGTCGAAAGTTTACATACACCTTAGCCAAGTACATTTAAACTCAGTTTTTCACAATTCCTGACATTTAATCCAAGTAAACATTCCCTGTCTTAGGTCAGTTAGGACCAACACTTTATTTTAAGAACGTGAAATGTCAGAATAATAGTAGAAAATGATTTATTTCAGCTTTTATTTTCTTTCATCGCATTCCCAGTGGGTCAGAAGTTTACATACACTCAATTAGTATTTGGTAGCGTTGCCTTTAAATTGTTTAACTTAGGTCAAACGTTTTCAGGTACCCTTCCACAAGCTTCCCACAATAAGTTGGGTGAATTTTGGCCCATTCCTCCTGACAGAGCTGGTGTAACTGAGTCAGGTTTGTAGGCCTCCTTGCTCACATACGCTTTTTCAGTTCTGCCCACAAATGTTCTATAGGATTGAGGGCAGGGCTTTGTGATGGCCAATCCAATAACTAGACTTTGTTGTCCTTAAGCCATTTTGCCACAACTTTGTTAGTATGCTTGGGGTCATTGTCCATTTGGAAGACCCATTTGCGACCAAGCTTCAACTTCCTGACAGATGTCTTGAGATGTTGCTTCAATATATCCACATAATTTCCTACCTCATGATGCCATCTATTTTGTGAAGTGCACCAGTCCCTCCAGAAGCAAAGCACCCCCACAACATGATTCTGCCATCCCCGTGCTTCACAGTTGGGATGGTGTTCTTCTGCTTGCAAGCCTCCCCCTTTTCCTCCAAATATAACGATGGTCATTAAGTTTTATTTTTGTTTCATCAGACCAGAGGACATTTCTCCAAAAAGTACGATATTTGTCCACATGTGCAGTTGCAAACCTTAGTCTGGCTTTTTTTGGGGCGGTTTTGGAGCAGTGGCTTCTTCCTTGCTGAGCGGCCTTTCAAGTTATGTCGATAGAGGACTTGTTTTACTGTGGATATAGATACTTTTGTACCGGTTTCCTCCAGCATCTTCACAAGGTCCTTTGCTGTTGTTCTGGGTTTGATTTACACTTTTTGCACCAAAGTACGTTCATCTCTAGGAGACAGAACGTGTCTCCTTCCTGAGCGGTATGACGGCTGCATGGTCCAATGGTGTTTATACTTGTTCATCTGTACAAACAATAATACACGTGGTACCTTCAGGCATTTGGAAATTGCTCCCAAGGATGAACCAGACTTGTGGAATTATATATATATTATTTTCCCATGATGTCAAGCAAAGAGGCACAGAGTTTGGAGGTAGGCCTTGAAATACATCCACAGGTACACCTCCAATTGTCTCAAATGATGTCAATTAGCCTATGACATAATTTTCTGGAATTTTCTAAGCTGTTTAAAGGCACAGTCAACTTAGTGTATGTAAACTTCTGACCCAGTGGAACTGTGATACAGTGAATTATAAGTGAAGTAATATGTAAACAATTTTTGGAAAAACTACTTGTGTCATGCACAAAGTAGATGTCCTAACCGACATGCCAAAACTATAGTTTGTTAACAAGAAATTTGTGGAGTGATTGAAAAACAAGTTAATGACTCCAACCTAAGTGTATGTAAACCTCCAACTTAAACTGTAGACTGCGAACACAGGCTTGATGATTCAATATCAACGATTCACTTTTCATGTCTAAGTGTGCCGTACCATGTCATGCTTACTTTTGGTTGGTGAGATATCTGTCCCATCCTCTGATGATGTTCCCATACATCTGGGTATCTTCCAAGTAGCTGCCCTCAAATGCATAGATCTGTCGCTCCAAGTTCACCAACGTCTCCTGTGGAAAGTATGCAAAAGGCATTAGACTTTGCATTTGTGGTTTATGAAACGGACAGAATGTGTTATTACAATATAGCCAGAGACTGTACCAGCACAGATAAAAGAGGAAACTTCTGGAACCAGAGCCATGATGTACAGTATGAGGGTATGCTCATAGTAGGTTTTGGCTGCTCCTTGTGGGCAAAATAAGTTACTACATAGTAACTAGCCCCAGCGACACATTGTACATAAACATTGAGTCCGGAGTAAAATAATCTATACCCACCATGCTCAATAAAGGCATGTTACATTTTATCTAATGTTCGATAACTCAATTAGTATGGCAGCTAGCTAACGAGTTAGCCACAAATATGTTGGTAGAAAGCCGAGGCCTCGTCGTAGTAACTAGCGTGGCCTAACGTTAGTTAGCTAGCTAGCTAGCAAGCTAACTTCCAAATAAAGCATGAGATGCAGCAATATACGCATATAGCAAAATATTTAGCGAAATGGAAAGGTAGCTAACTAATTCACTTACCGCAAGTTCTTGTTTCCTCTTGACCAGCTCCGAGAGTTCCCGACGTGTGTCGGGAATCTGTGGTGGTGTCGCTTTTGCATGCATTGCCATGATGAATCTTCGAAAAACAAACAGCCGCGCGTCTTCAATGATGAAGCCAAATAAGCAGTAAAAACATTCGCCACGTGTAGGCGCTAGATGACAGGTTGCGTGCAAAGAGCCAAATGCGTTTAATTATCTGGCCTCACCCTCTTTGCTTTCCGCCAAGAACGTTTACTCGCTGTCATGGCAACATATCATCATATATGGAAACACTATCCTCACTCAGAAATGTGTTTCTGGCTACTGTGACAGCAGTTTGGTAAGATATAAATTATTGCATCCTATGATCACTTTGCGTGTTTAACAAATGTAGGTCGATGATCATAACACAAGTCTAAATCCTTCTGAAATTATTTAAATGTATTTTTTACTTTGTTTTATCATGATCATCGAGCAACATTTACCTTGCAAATCGCTAGCTTGTGGCTACTAGTCGTCAGCTAAATGTTAGCATGCTAACGTTAGATGTTGCAGTATCGTTGCCATTACAAACTCTCTTCCCTTCTAAACTTTGTTTGTCAGGCGGTGCAAATGCATCGGGCACCTGTCCCTCCCAGTTGTGTTGAATGTCTCTCAGCTAATGATGGGCAAAATACACAAAGGATTGAATGACAGTAAGTGTAATTTATTTGCCTTTCATCCTTTGTAGACCTAAGTAACGATCTGCTCAGACTTCAGATATCTATTTTTATTATCATCTAGGCTGCAAACTTCCAGGATACATATCATCAATACCCACCAAATACCAAACATTGTTGATAAGCAATGAGGATAAGAAAGGGTTCTTGTCACAAGCTAAGAGGTTCCTTTCAGAAGACAGTCAGGTAGATATGTTAACCAGTTAATCAATCAGTCCTCCAGCTAATCAATAAATCAACCAACACAATAATTGTCCAATTATGATATGATTTTCAAATGTGGTTTCAGAATGAAACCCCAGGGCCAGGCACATATATGTCTCACAGGCCTGCTGAAATCAGCAGCCCCTCCTTCTCAAAGAAAGGTACAGGAGGCTTTGCATCCCAGGTCAGACATGTTAAGGTTACCCTACTCACAACCTCAATCTATTTGTTCTCATCAGTAGAATCCTCATGAGATTTTAATTAAATGTATTCTCAAACTTTACCAATAATAGGGATCAAATGAAGTGTCCTTAGGATCTCAGAAACCAGATGAAGCTTATGTTATAGATTATTAGGTAGGTCTATACTCTCTTAAAACCCAGTCCGCTGCCATATTTCGCTTACCTAGGGCATCTTCTCTTCTCCACTAGGCTGTCAGAGTTCCCCGTAACCCTCAGAGAGGTATCCCAGGACCAAATGCCTATAACCTGCAGTCCTCTCTGATCCACAAACACAGCTTTGGCAGGGGAGGCTCCAGAACTTTCCGACTACCAGTGGCTGTACAACATGATGGCCCTAAGAACAAGACACCAGCCCCTAATCAATATCATGTAAGTGCAGTATTCAAGGTTATTCACAACATAGGTTATATGAGAATACCTTTAAACAGGTCAACATTCACAAAGCCGTTGGGCCTGACGGATTACCAGGACGTGTACTCAGAGCATGCGCGGACTGACTGGCAAGTGAAAATAAGTGAAAATGAATTACTACCGCCCAGTAAAACTCACATTGGTAACCATGAAGTCCTTTGAAAGGCTGGTCATGGCTTACATCAACACCATCATCTCGAAATCCTAGACCCTAGACAACAACCTCTCCCTCAACGTGAGCAAGACAAAGGAGCTGATTGTGGACTACAGGAAAAGGACGGACGAACACGCTCCCATTCACATCGACGGGGCTGTAGTGGAGCAGGTCGAGAATTTCCAGTTCCTTGATGTCACCAACAAACTATCATGGTCCAAACTATCACACCAAGACAGTCATGAAGAGGGCACGACAACACCTTTTCCCCCTCAGGAGACTGAAAAGATTTGGTATTGGTTCCCAGATCCTCAAAAAGTTCTACAGCTGCACCATTGAGAGCATCCTGATTGGTTGCATCACCGCCTGGTATTGGCAACTGCTCGGCATCCGACCGTAAGGCGCTACAGAGGGTAGTGCGTACGGCCCAGTACATCACTGGGGCCAAGCTTCCTGCCATCCAGGACCTATATACTAGGCAGTGTCAGAGGAAGGCCCAAAAAATTGTCAAGACTCCTGTCACCCAAGTCATAGACTGTTCTCTCTGCTACCACACGACAAGCGGTACCGGTGCACCAAGTCTAGGTCCAAAGGCTCCTTAACAGCTTCTACCCCCAAGCCATAAAGACTGCTAATCAAATGGCCACCTAGACTATTTACATTGACTCCCCCCCCCCCTTTGTTTTTACACTGCTGCTACATGCTGTTTATTATCTATGCATAGTCACTTTACCCCTAACCTGTACCCCTGCACATTGACTCTGTACCAGTACCCCTTGTAAATAGCCTCGTTATTGTTATTTTATTGTGTACTTTTATTTTATTTTTTATTTTAGTTCATTTAGTAACTATTTTCCTAACTCTATTTCTTTAACTGCATTGTTGGTTAAGGGCTAGTAAGTAAGCATTTCATGGTCAGGTCTACCTACCTGTTGTATTCAGCACATGTGACAAATAACTTTTAATTTGATTTGATGAGAAGAGGGAAGCCATGTTTTAGATCCATATTGGAATGTAAAATATGAAATACTGTATGTTTATTTCCTGTATACAATAGGCTTACATGTTTGTGTACTGAACATTTTACTCAAAAGATGTTGCTATGAAAGTACAGTCGTGGCCAAAAGTTTTGAGAATGACACTGCTGCTTCAGTGTCTTTAGATATTTTTGTCAGATGTTACTATAGAATATTGAAGTATAATTACAAGCATTTCATAAGTGTCAAAGGCTTTTATTGACAAATACACGAAGTTGATGCAAAGAGTCAATATTTTCAGTGTTGACCTTTCTTTTTCAAGACCTCTGCAATCTGCCCTGGCATGCTGTCAATTAACTTCTATGCCACATCCTGACTGGTGGCAGCCCATTCTCGCATAATCAATGCTTGGAGTTTGTCAGAATTTGTGGGTTTTTGTTTGTCCTCTCGCCTCTTGAGGATTGACCACAAGTTCTCAATGGGATTAAGGTCTGGGGAGTTTCCTGGCCATGGACCCAAAATACCCCGAGCCACTTAGTTATCCCTTTTGCCTTATGGCAAGGTGCTCCATTGTGCTGGAAAAGGTATTGTTCGTCACCAAACTGTTCCTGGATGGTTGGGAGAAGTTGCTCTCGGAGGATGTGTTGGTACCATTCTTTATTCATGGCTGTATTCTTAGGCAAAATTGTGAGTGAGCCCACTTCCTTGGCTGAGAAGCAACCCCACACATGAATGGTCTCAGGATGCTTTACTGTTGGCATGACACAGGACTGATGGTAGCGCTCCCCTTGTCTTCTCCGGACAAGCTTTTTTCCGGATGGCCCAAACAATCGGAAAGGGGATTCATCAGAGAAAATTACTTTACCCCAGTCCTCGGCATTCCAATCCCTGTACCTTTTGCAGAATATCAGTCTGTTCCTGATGTTTTTCCTGGAGAGAAGTGGCTTCTTTGCTGCCCTTCTTGACACCTGCCTACTGCAATTCCTGAGCAAGCTCTGTACTGGTGGTGCCCCAATCCCACAGCTGAATCAACTTTAGGAGACGTCCTGGCGCTTGCTGGACTTTCTTGGGCGCCCTGAAGCGTTCTTCACAACTATTGAACCACTCTCCTTGAAGTTCTTGATGATCCGATAAATTATTGATTTAGGTGCAATCTTACTGGCAGCAATATCCTTGCCTCTGAAGCCCTTTTTGTGCAAAGCAATGATGACGGCACGTGTTTCCATGCAGGTAACCATGGTTGACAGAGGAATAACAATGATTCCAAGCACCACCCTCCTTTTAAAGCTTCCAGTCTGTTATTCAAACTCAATCAACATGACAGAGTGATCTCCAGCCTTGTCCTCGTCAACACTCACACCTGTGTAATTAACGAGAGAATCACTGACATGATGTCAGCTGGTCCTTTTGTGGCCGGGCTGAATTGCAGTGGAAATGTTTTTTTGGGGGGATTCAGTTCATTTGCATGGGAAAGAGGGACTTTGCAATTAATTGCAATTCATCTGACCACATAACATTCTAGAGTATATGCAAATTGCCATCATACAAACTGAGGCAGCAGACTTTGTGAAAATGTATATTTGTGTCATTCTCAAAACTTTTGGCCATGACTGTAGTGTTTTTGTTTAAAGACTTTCCTTTATTCTTGGTGCTTTAGGTGTCTTTCGATGGGGTATTGCCAAACACGTTAGTGTCCGCTCAATCAGTATTTCTGTCAACAACTGGACGGAGTTCTATGTGCTCAAACACTCTAAAAGGACCATCGCCATGTAAGTATTACCCTTTTTTATTAAAGCAGTATATTTTTGCTAATTGGGAATATCATTTTTAATCTATACTGCATTACATCGACTCCTCTACAGGATTCTATATATGATACTGTTTATCTTTGCTTGTTCAAGGTCACTACAAAGTCAATGATGCCATAACTCAGAAATGCCCCAAGGTTCCCCTCTCCTGCTTTAAGTCCAACTCTGTGAGGATCCAGTCCCCTGTGAATAACCATGTCCCAGGCCCAGGCACCTATAGTCCCTACCAGGCTCCAGAGCCAGTCAGGAGAACCATCCTACCGTGAGTAAAAGCACAGGGTCCATATTCATGAACCATCTTAGAGTAGGAGTGCTGATTTAGATGACGTTTTGCCTTTTTGATCAGAATGTTTAAGATTGCATGGACGGACGGACGGACGGACGGGGGGTCCTGATTCTAGATCAGCACTCCTACTGGGAGACGCTTTATGAGCACGGATCCAGGACTGGCAGGGTAATCGTTTCTCTGATAACATCTCTCTGGTCTTAAACTGCTCTCCCTTGCCCTTTAACCCTTGTCCAAGGAGGAGATATTACCTGGGAATATCAGCTCCCCCTCTGATTCTTCTGAAGAACCCTCCCCTGCCTGGCCCTGGGCAGTATGATGTAGTGAACTATGGAGACCCGACCAAGCACTTCATGTCCAGTGCCGTGTTTGTTTCTGGGACAAGCCGTTGGACCCAGGATGTGCGCGGCCAAGGAGTTCCAGGGCCAGGTGCTGTATTAATGACCCTTCTTATCACACTAACGGTTATAGTGGCCATTTTTCGTTTTCTGTTATACTATATTATTTTTTACTATTGTTATTGTTATTCTTTAAAAAATACATTCATGTTTAACTTTCATTTCACTGCAGAGGATATTGATTGAACTTAATGTCACTTTTTGTTTATAGGTTACTATGAACCAGACACATCATCAAAGCGGTCTTTCTTATACAATTACTCCAACAACTGGATTCCAGCATGAAGCACTTGAGGCAACTCACATTGCTTTTGTGTGGGTGTTTTTGCATGCGTTCACACCACACTGTGCATATATTTACTAGTGTACTTTATGTGAAATTGTATTGTGGTTGAGTGGCTTGGTGTGGGAGTTTCTTTCTGCATGTGAGGAAGGTTTTGTACAACGTTTTCATGTGCATTCCATGTACTGTACGCATGTGTTTCACTGTGACTAAAGAGAAAGATACAAATCACTTCATATTTCCATCTATTCAGTAATTGCATTTCCAATACAGTGTCTTCAGAAAGCATTCATACCCCTTGACTTATTCCACATTTTGTTGTGTTACAGCCTCAATTCAAAATGGATTAGATTCCATTGTTTCCACTCCCAACTACACACAATACCCCATAATGCCAAATTGAATCCATGTTTTTAGAAATTTGACCAAATGTATTGAAAATAAAACAGAAATATCTTAATATTCACACCCCTGAGTCAATACATTGTAGAAGGACCTTTGGCAACAATTACAGCTGTTAGTCTTTCTGGGTAAGTCTCTAAGAGCTTTCCACACCTGGATTGTGCAGCATTTTCCCATAATTATTTTCAAACTTTTGCAAGCTCTGTCAAATTGGTTGTTGAACATAGCTAAACAACCATTTTCAGGTCGTGCCATACATTTTAAAGTACATTTTAATCAAAACTTTAACTCGGCCACTAAGGAACATTCACTGTCTTCTTAGTAAGGAACTCAAGTGTAGTTTATTGTCCTGCTGAAAGGTGAATTAATCTCCCAGTGTTTTACATTTTAGTCATTTAACGGACTCTCTTATCCAGAGAAATTAGGGTTAAGTGCCTTGCCCAAAGGCACACCGACAGATTGTTCACAAAGTTGGCTCAGGGTTTCAAACCAGCAATCTTTCAGTTATTGACCCAACGCTCTTTACTGCTGGACTACCTGCTGCAAGACTGAACCAACCGACTGAACCAGATTTTTCTCTACGATTTTGTCTGTGCTTCTCCATTCCATTTCTCTTCCCGCCTGAAAAACTCCCCAGACCTTAACGATTACAAGCATACCCATGCATGATGCAGCCACCACTATGCTTGACAATATGGAAAGTGGTACTAAGTAATGTGTTGTATTGGATTTGCCCCAAACATAACACTTTGTATTCATGTTTTGCAGTATGACATTAGGGCCTTGTTGCAAACAGGATACATATTTTGGAATATTTGCATTCTTCTTTTTTTTTCACTTTGCAAATTCGGTTAGTATTGTTGAGTAATTACAATGTTGTTGATCCATCGTCAGTTTTCTCCTATCACAGCCGTTAATCTCTGTAACTGTTTCAAAGTCACCATTGGTGAAATCCCTGAGTGGTTTCCTTCCTCTCTGGCAACTAAGTTAGGAAGGATGCCTGTATCTTTGTAGTGAATGGGTGTATTGATACACCACCCAACGTGTAATTAATAACTTCACCATGCTCAAAAGGATATTCAATGTCTGTTTTTTTAAACCCATCTACCAATAGGTGCCCTTTTTGTGAGGCGTTGGAAAATCTTCCTGGTCTTTGTGGTTGAATCTGTGTTTGAAATTTACTGCTTGACTGCGGGACCTTGCAGATAATTGTATATGTGGAGAACAGAGATGAGGTAGTCATTCAAAAATCATGTTAAACACTATTATTACACAGAGTGAGTCCATGCAACTTATGTGACTTGTTAAGTACATTTTTACTCTGGGACATATTTAGGCTTGCCATAACAAAACGGTTGAATACTTATTGAATCAAGGCATTTCAGCTTTTCATTTTCGTAAAAACATAATTCCACTTTGGCATTATGGTGTATTGTGTGTAGGCCAGTGACGAAACATCTCAATTGAATCCCTTTAAAAATATATATATTTTAATTCATTGATTTTGAATTCAGGCTGTAACAGAACAACATTTTGAAAAAATCAAGCGGCATCAATACTTTCTGAAGGCATTGTATCGTTAAGAAGAAACATGTGTAAGCATGTTTTGTGCCCAGTAATGTAGAGATGATGGACAGTAATGGTAGTCCCTGACAACTGCTAGTGGTATCATTGTCAGCGGTACACCCCAATAACAGCTGAGCACATGAGACAACGTAGTCAAAGCAACTGTTGGGGACGTGCTGTGGGGTGGGACACTTGGGAGTGGGTCTGTATGAGGGATGGGACACTGAGGAGGGGTTCTGTATGTGAACAATGTGCCTGAGCATGAGACAGGGATAACTTTTAAACCAAAAGACAAATGGCCATGTCAGTCAGTCACTCCCTTATCCCCTCTCTCACTTCATTGAAATGTTAGTACACAGTGGCACGACAACCCATACCCATCTTATCCCTTGTCTTCTGTATATCAGTTAGTAGTCCCCATTAGTTTGTTTTATTTTTTTTTATTTCACCTTTATTTAACCAGGTAGGCTAGTTGAGAACAGGTTCTCATTTGCAACTGCGACCTGGTCAAGATAAAGCATAGCAGTGTGAACAGACAACACAGAGTTACACATGGAGTAAACAATTAACAAGTCAATAGCACAGAGAAAAAAGGGGAGTCTATATACAATGTGTGCAAAAGGCATGATATATTGCAGATTAACACTGGAGTGATAAATGATCAGATGATCATCATCATATTGGTGTGCAAAAAAGCAGAAAAGTAAATCAATAAAAACTGTGGGGATGAGGTAGGTGAAAATGGGTGTGCTATTTACCAATAGATTATGTACAGCTGCAGCGATCGGTTAGCTGCTCAGCTAGCTGATGTTTGAAGTTGGTGAGGGAGATAAAAGTCTCCAACTTCAGCGATTTTTGCAATTCGTTCCAGTCACAGGCAGCAAAGTACTGGAACGAAAGGCGGCCGAATGAGGTGTTGGCTTTAGGGATGATCAATGAGATACACCTGCTGGAGCGCGTGCTACGGATGGGTGTTGCCATCGTGACCAGTGAGCTGAGATAAGGCGGAGCTTTGCCTAGCATGGCCTTGTAGATGACCTGGAGCCAGTGGGTCTGGCGACGAATATGTA
Source organism: Oncorhynchus keta (assembly GCF_023373465.1). Classification (NCBI taxonomy): domain Eukaryota; kingdom Metazoa; phylum Chordata; class Actinopteri; order Salmoniformes; family Salmonidae; genus Oncorhynchus; species Oncorhynchus keta. Next base: position 24,217,116 of record NC_068439.1, read on the forward strand.
GCGAGGGCCAGCTGACTAGAGCATACAAGTCGCAGTGGTGGGTAGTATAAGGTGCTTTAGTGACAAAACGGATGGCACTGTGATAAACTGCATCCAGTTTGCTGAGAAGAGTGTAGTGGTTGGTTTACATGATAAATTAGCATGTGCCAGTCCCTTTAACAAGTAGGCTCATGTTCTCAGTATTATGTCTGGAACCTCTGTGTGGTTATGCCTATGGTGCATATTTCAGGGCATTTACATCATCAAGTGGCCCAGATCAGGTTCTGCCTGCCAAAGCAGTTTCGACATCATAATGAGTTACATCTCAGCCTGTTTTGTCTGCCAGATTGAGTTACACTTAGGACAGTTGACCACTGAACAAATATGTCAAACTCTATATTATACACAGTCCCCACTGGGCACACACTGGTTGAATCAACATTGTTTTCACATCATTTCAATGAAATAACGTTGAGCCAACGCAGAATAGACGCTGAATTGACGTCTGTGTCCAGTGGGTCACACTGCAACACAACTTTAAAATTGTGGTTACATATACAGTACCAGTCAAAGTTTGGACACAGCTACTCATTCCAGGGTTTTTCTTTATTTTGACTATTTTCTACATTGTAGAATAATAGCGAAGACATCAAAACTATGAAATAACACATGGAATCACGTAGTACCCAAAAAGTGTTAAGCAAATCAAAATATATTTTAGATTCTGGAAAAGTTTGCCTTGATGACAGCTTTTTAGACTCTCTGCACTCTCTCAACCAGCTTCACCTGGAATGCTTTTTCAACAGTCTTGAAGTAGTTCCCGCATATGCTGAGCACTTGTTGGCTGCTTTTCCTTCACTCTGTGGTCCAACTCATCCCGAACCATCTCAATTGGGTTGAGGCCGGGCGATCGCGGAGGCCAGGTCATCTGATGCAGCACTCTATCACTCTCCTTCTCTGTGAAATAGCCCTTACACAACCTGGAGGTGTGTTTGGTCATGGTTCTGTTGAAAAACAAATGGTAGTCCCACTAAGCACAAACCAGATGGGGATGGAGTATCGCTGCAGAATGCTGTGGTAGCCATGCTGGCTAAATGTGCCCCGAATTCTAAATAAATTACTGATAGTGTCACCAGCAAAGCACCCCCACACCATCACACCTCCTCCGTGCTTCACAGTGGGAAGCACACATGTGGACATCATTCGTTCACCTTCTCTGCATCTCACAAAGACACTGAGGTTGGAACCAAAAATCTCAAATTTGGACTTATCAGAACAAAGGACAGATTTTCACTCATCTAATGTCCATTGCTTGTGTTTCTTGGCCCAAGCAAGCGTCTTCATCTTATTGGTGTCCATAAATAGTGGCTTCTTTGCAGCAATTCGACCATGAAGGCCTGATTCATGCAGTCTCCTCTGAAGAGTTCAAATCAAACTTTATTTGTCACATGCGCCGAATACAAGATGTGTAGACCTTACCGTGAAATGCTTACTTACAAGCCCCTAACCAACAGTGCAGTTCAAGAAAGAGTTAACAAAATATTTACCAAATAAACTAAAGTAAAAAACAATTAAATGTAACACAATAAAATAACATAGGGCTATCTTCTGAACACCATCCCTACGTTGTCACAACAAAACTGATTGGCTCAAATGCATTAAGAAGGAAAGAAATTCCACAAATGTACTTTTAACAAGGCACACCTGTTAATTGAAATACATTCCAGGTTACTACCTCATGAAGCTGGTTGAGTGTATGCCAAGAGTGTGCAAAGTTTGGCTACTTTGAATAATCTCAAATATAAAACATATTTTGATTTGTTTAACACTTTTTTTGATACTACACGATTCCATATGTGTTATTTCATAGTTTTGATGTCTTCACTATTATTCTATAAACCCTTGAATAAGTGGGTGTATCCAAACTTTTGACCGGAGCTGTATATACATATTGATGAAAGCAAGCACTTTAATATGGCTTCCAGCGGACCATCTGCTAGTGAGTTATCAGTTGACGATTTTTCCTGGCCACTCGGCATTCTCCTCTACTGATACCACGGCAACTGCAGACTTGGTTGACTCCCACGCTTTAACAGCTGCATATATATTCAGACACTGACTTCAATATTCTGTCTGCAGAAGCACTCCTTGTAAATCCAAACAACAATTTATAAGGCTTTCACTCCCAAACAAAGCATCTGTCTGAGCTCCCTTTAGTTTTGAGAAATGAATGTGTTTTTTTTACTCCTCTGGTCTTCCACTGGTCTGGGAAACTGCTAGGAAGACTGTTTCATCCTGTAAAATAAAAATCTTTCAGAGTAGGCTTTAAACCAGGGGTGTCAAACATGCTGCCCGCAGGCCAGATCCGGCTCGCGAGGGGGTCCAATTTGGCCCGATTTGAGTTCAAATCAAATCAAATCAAATTTATTTATATAGCCCTTCGTACATCAGCTGATATCTCAAAGTGCTGTACAGAAACCCAGCCTAAAACCCCAAACAGCAAACAATGCAGGTGTAAAAGCACGGTGGCTAGGAAAAACTCCCTAGAAAGGCCAAAACCTAGGAAGAAACCTAGAGAGGAACCGGGCTATGTGGGGTGGCCAGTCCTCTTCTGGCTGTGCCGGTTAGAGATTATAACAGAACATGACCAAGATGTTCAAATGTTCATAAATGACCAGCATGGTCGAATAATAATAAGGCAGAACAGTTGAAACTGGAGCAGCAGCAGTCAGGTGGAATGGGGACAGCAAGGAGCCATCATGTCAGGTAGTCCTGGGGCACTGTCCTAGGGCTCAGGTCCTCCGAGAGAGAGAAAGAAAGAGAGAATTAGAGAGAGCATATGTGGGGTGGCCAGTCCTCTTTTGGCTGTGCCGGGTGGAGATTATAACAGAACGTGGCCAAGATGTTCAAATGTTCATCTATGACCAGCATGGTTGAATAATAGTAAGGCAGAACAGTTGAAACTGGAGCAGGAGCATGGCCAGGTGGACTGGGGACAGCAAGGAGTCCTCATGTCAGGTAGTCCTGGGACATGGTCCTAGGGCCCAGGCCAGTTGAAACTGGAGCAGCAGCATGGCCAGGTGGACTGGGGACAGCAAGGAGTCATCATGTCAGGTAGTCCTGGGGCATGGTCCTAGGGCTCAGGTCCTCCGAGAGAGAGAAAGAAAGAGAGAAGGAGAGAATTAGAGAACGCACACTTAGATTCACACAGGACACCGAATAGGACAGGAGAAGTACTCCAGATATAACAAACTGACCCTAGCCCCCGACACATAAACTACTGCAGCATAAATACTGGAGGCTGAGACAGGAGGGGTCAGGAGACACTGTGGCCCCATCCGAGGACACCCCGGACAGGGCCAAACAGGAAGGATATAACCCCACCCACTTTGCCAAAGCACAGCCCCCACACCACTAGAGGGATATCTTCAACCACCAACTTACCATCCTGAGACAAGGCCGAGTATAGCCCACAAAGATCTCCGCCACGGTACAACCCAAGGGGGGCAACCCAGACAGGCCGACCACAACAGTGAATCAACCCACCCAGGTGACGCACCCCCAGGGACGGCACGAGAGAGCCCCAGCAAGCCAGTGACTCAGCCCCGTAACAGGGTTAGAGGCAGAGAATCCCAGTGGAAAGAGGGGAACCGGCCAGGCAGAGACAGCAAGGGCGGTTCGTTGCTCCAGAGCCTTTCCGTTCACCTTCCCACTCCTGGGCCAGACTACACTCAATCATATGACCCACTGAAGAGATGAGTCTTCAGTAAAGACTTAAAGGTTGAGACCGAGTTTGCGTCTCTGACATGGGTAGGCAGACCGTTCCATAAAAATGGAGCTCTATAGGAGAAAGCCCTGCCTCCAGCTGTTTGCTTAGAAATTCTAGGGACAATTAGGAGGCCTGCGTCTTGTGACCGTAGCGTACGTGTAGGTATGTACGGCAGTACCAAATCAGAGAGGTAGGTAGGAGCAAGCCCATGTAATGCTTTGTAGGTTAGCAGTAAAACCTTGAAATCAGCCCTTGCTTTGACAGGAAGCCAGTGTAGAGAGGCTAGCACTGGAGTAATATGATCAAATTTTTTGGTTCTAGTCAGGATTCTAGCAGCCGTATTTAGCACTAACTGAAGTTTATTTAGTGCTTTATCCGGGTAGCCGGAAAATAGAGCATTGCAGTAGTCTAACCTAGAAGTGACAAAAGCATGGATTAATTTTTCTGTATCATTTTTGGACAGAAAGTTTCTGATTTTTGCAATGTTACGTAGATGGAAAAAAGCTGTCCTCGAAATGGTCTTGATATGTTCTTCAAAAGAGAGATCAGGGTCCAGAGTAACGCCGAGGTCCTTCACAGTTTTATTTGAGAGGACTGTACAACCATTAAGATTAATTGTCAGATTCAACAGAAGATCTCTTTGTTTCTTGGGACCTAGAACAAGCATCTCTGTTTTGTCCGAGTTTAATAGTAGAAAGTTTGCAGCCATCCACTTCCTTATGTCTGAAACACATGCTTCTAGCGAGGGCAATTTTGGGGCTTCACCATGTTTCATTGAAATGTACAGCTGTGTGTCATCCGCATAGCAGTGAAAGTTTACATTATGTTTTCGAATAACATCCCCAAGAGGTAAAATATATAGTGAAAACAATAGTGGTCCTAAAACAGAACCTTGAGGAACACCGAAATGTACAGTTGATTTGTCAGAGGACAAACCATTCACAGAGACAAACTGATATCTTTCCGACAGATAAGACCTAAACCAGGCCAGAACATGTCCGTGTAGACCAATTTGGGTTTCCAATCTCTCCAAAAGAATGTGGTGATCGATGGTATCAAAAGCAGCACTAAGGTCTAGGAGCACGAGGACAGATGCAGAGCCTCGGTCCGATGCCATTAAAATGTCATTTACCACCTTCACAAGTGCCGTCTCAGTGCTATGATGGGGTCTAAAACCAGACTGAAGCATTTCGTATACATTGTTTGTCTTCAGGAAGGCAGTGAGTTGCTGCGCAACAGCCTTCTCTAAAATCTTTGAGAGGAATGGAAGATTCGATATAGGCCGATAGTTTTTATATTTTCTGGGTCAAGGTTTGGCTTTTTCAAGAGAGGCTTTATTACTGCCACTTTTAGTGAGTTTGGTACACATCCAGTGGATAGAGAGCCGTTTATTATGTTCAACATAGGAGGGCCAAGCACAGGAAGCAGCTCTTTCAGTAGTTTAGTTGGAATAGGGTCCAGTATACAGCTTGAAGGTTTAGAGGCCATGATTATTTTCATCATTGTGTCAAGAGATATAGTACTAAAACACTTGAGCGTCTCTCTTGATCCTAGGTCCTGGCAGAGTTGTGCAGACTCAGGACAACTGAGGTTTGGAGGAATACGCAGGTTTAAAGAGGAGTCCGTAATTTGCTTTCTAATAATCATAATCTTTTCCTCAAAGAAGTTCATGAATTTATCACTGCTAAAGTGAAAGTCATCCTCTCTTGGGGAATGCTGCTTTTTAGTTAGCTTTGCCACAGTATCAAAAAGGAATTTCGGATTGTTCTTATTTTCCTCAATTAAGTTAGAAAAATAGGACGATCGAGCAGCAGTAAGGGCTCTTCGGTACTGCAGGGTACCTTCCTTCCAAGCTAGTCGGAAGACTTCCAGTTTGGTGTGGCGCCATTTCCGTTCCAATTTTTTGGAAGCTTGCTTCAGAGCTCGGGTATTTTCTGTGTACCAGGGAGCTAGTTTCTTATGAGACATTTTTTTAGTTTTTAGGGGTGCAACTGCATCTAGGGTATTGCGCAAGGTTAAATTGAGATCCTCAGTTAGGTGGTTAACGGATTTTTGTCCTCTGGCGTCCTTGGGTAGGCAGAGGGAGTCTGGAAGGGCATCAAGGAATCTTTGTGTTGTCTGTGAATTTATAGCACGACTTTTGATGTTCCTTGGTTGGGGTCTGAGCAGATTATTTGTTGCAATTGCAAACGTAATAAAATGGTGGTCCGATAGTCCAGGATTATGAGGAAAAACATTAAGATCCACAACATTTATTCCATGGGACAAAACTAGGTCCAGCGTATGACTGTGACAGTGAGTGGGTCCAGAGACATGTTGGACAAAACCCACTGAGTCGATGATGGCTCCAAAAGCCTTTTGGAGTGGGTCTGTGGACTTTTCCATGTGAATATTAAAGTCACCAAAGATTAGAATATTATCTGCAATGACTACAAGGTCTGATAGGAATTCAGGGAACTCAGTGAGAAACGCTGTATATGGCCCAGGAGGCCTGTAAACAGTAGCTATAAAAAGTGATTGAGTAGGCTGCATAGATTTCATGACTAGAAGCTCAAAAGACGAAAACGTCATTTTTTTTTTTTGTAAATTGAAATTTGCTATCGTAAATGTTAGCAACACCTCCGCCTTTGCGGGATGCACGGGGATATGGTCACTAGTGTAGCCAGGAGGTGAGGCCTCATTTAACACAGTAAATTCATCAGGCTTAAGCCATGTTTCAGTCAGGCCAATCACATCAAGATTATGATCAGTGATTAGTTCATTGACTATAATTGCCTTTGAAGTAAGGGATCTAACATTAAGTAGCCCTATTTTGAGATGTGAGGTATCATGATCTCTTTCAGTAATGACAGGAATGGAGGTGGTCTTTATCCTAGTGAGATTGCTAAGGCGAACACCGCCATGTTTAGTTTTGCCCAACCTAGGTCGAGGCACAGACACGGTCTCAATGGTGATAGCTGAGCTGACTACACTGACTATGCTAGTGGCAGACTCCACTATGCTGGCAGGCTGGCTAATAGCCTGCTGCCTGGCCTGCACCCTATTTCATTGTGGAGCTAGAGGAGTTAGAGCCCTGTCTATGTTGGCAGATAAGATGAGAGCACCCCTCCAGCTAGGATGGAGTCCGTCACTCCTCAGCAGGTCAGGCTTGGTCCTGTTTGTGGGTGAGTCCCAGAAAGAGGGCCAATTATCTACAAATTCTATCTTTTGGGAGGGGCAGAAAACAGTTTTCAACCAGCGATTGAGTTGTGAGACTCTGCTGTAGAGCTCATCACTCCCCCTAACTGGGAGGGGGCCAGAGACAATTACTCGATGCCGACACATCTTTCTAGCTGATATGCACGCAGAAGCTATGTTGCGCTTGGTGATCTCTGACTGTTTCATCCTAACATCGTTGGTGCCGACGTGGATAACAATATCTCTATACTCTACACTCGCCAGTTTTAGCTTTAGCCAGCACCATCTTCAGATTAGCCTTAACGTCGGTAGCCCTGCCCCCGGGTAAACAGTGTATGATCGCTGGATGATTCGCTTTAAGTCTAATACTGCGGGTAATGGAGTCGCCAATGACTAGAGTTTTCAATTTGTCAGAGCTAATGGTGGGAAGCTTCGGCGTCTCAGACCCCGTAACGGGAGGAGTAGAGACAAGAGAAGGCTCTGCCTCAGACTCCGACTCGCTGCTTAATGGGGAGAACCGGTTGAAAGTTTCTGTCTGCTGAATGAGCGACACCGGTTGAGCGTTCCTACAGCATTTCCTTCCAGAAACCGTGAGAAAGTTGTCCGGCTGCGGGGACTGTGCCAGGGGATTTATACTACTATCTGTACTTACTGGTGGCACAGACGCTGTTTCATCCTTTCCTACACTGAAATTACCCTTGCCTAACGATTGCGTCTGAAGCTGGGCTTGCAGTACAGCTATCCTCGCCGTAAGGCAAGCACAGCGGCTGCAATTAGAAGGCATCATGTTAATGTTACTACTTAGCTTCGGCTGTTGGAGGTCCTGACGAATCGTGTCCAGATAAAGCGTCCGGAGTGAAAAAGTTGAGGAAAAAATAAATAAATATATGAACGGTAATTAAAAAGTGAAACCCGTAAAGTTGTCAGGTAGCAAAATAGGTTGGCAACAAAACGCACAGCAATTCGAAAACAAGCCTGCAAGTTGTGACCGGAAATGACGTATCATGAGTTAAAATCATTGTATTTAAAAAATATTAAAATAATATAATTAGTTGGGGGGAAACATACTCTATAGTTTTAAATGACTAAAACCAAATCGAAACTGTGTAGAAATCATAATGGACCTACATTCATACAGCAACTACTTTAGGTAAATTTTGACTGTGAGGAAATATAGCCAGACCTCATTGAAGGCCGAATGCGGCCCGGGGGGCTAAATTAGTTTGACACCCCTGCTTTAAGCCTTTAGGAAGCTTTGTGTTATGGAGCTAGCTCACTGTGACAGAATTTTCTGACATTTAAACTATTGGCTCAACTAACGGCTCTTGTCTGAGGCCATGGGTGTTGAAATTGTAGTTCCACAGGGGGCAGAGACACTGAAACACATACCTCTGTGGTTTTATGGGAGCTGTCTGAGGTTTATTACAGTTTGTACTCACATTTGAGCAAGTTTAAGCGTGTTCATTCAAAAGAGCCCTCCCTTGATACAACCTTTTGTTGTGAGAGAAGGTATGTTTGTGCAACGTTTTGCATTTGTGTGTATTGTGAGATCAAAATGTTTATTTTCCCCTTTCCCCATGTACTCTATAGTGATTAGCTGTGTAGTGAGAAACCTGCCTGACCCTTAAAATATTTATGATTTAATACTGATATCTGTAATCTCTTTATTGTCACACTTCTTAGCCGATCTAAATAATCATTGGTGCACCGACAGGCATGCTACATATTCAGCATAAGCCATTTATCACTCTTTCTTGAATAAAACATTTTATTTATCAAATAAAAGAGCAATAACTCCATTAATTATATTTAGCTTTGAAGTTACTGATAATCATCTGGAAAATAAAGGAATGAGAGATCCAATTGAATTTTGGGATTCATAATTTGGAGTATCCACAGAACGCTGCTAAAGTGTTGGGGTGGCTGAGGGTATCTTAAATCAAATTTATGGTCGAGCTAATCGTGTCAACCTAAGCTTATTTCTCTGATTTGGCAGTACATCAGGGGATTAGGGACTGAATATGGTGCTATTATTTCATAAAGATTGCATAAGACGTTTTAAAAACTGCCAGCGATATTTACAGGAGTGTGGAGACAATCTCAGATTGCGTCAAGGGACCGTGTGACAAGAGATAGTTAAGAAATAGAAAAATATTAGAACCTCTATTTTGTTGCCTCTTGGTGGGATTGTGAGAGCCTTTGATCAGTTGAATTAGGAAGCTGTGCTTTTAATTATGAATATGTAATAGTCTACAGACAATACCACAGAAATGAAAATGCTCCGTGAAAAATAACCTCAAGCAATAACTATGGATGTATGGATTGATGGATGAGATGAATGATGGATAGGTAGATGATTGGAGGGATAGAAGAGTGAATGGATAGAATAGATGGCAGACAGACTGACTGACTGTGACCTAAAATCGTCATCAGCTCAACAAAACCTCTTTACTGATCCTGCTTCCTTCTGTATAGCTGTAAAACATAACTTGAATGATTTGTGGAAGAATAGGCTTAGTAATGGCTGTTTGTATCAGCAGGGGACACAAGCCCCTGGGAATCATGACTTATCCATTCTATTTTCATACTGAAAACAGCACAAACATGAGTTGGAGCCTGGTTGATTGCACTGCATTGTTGAATATTCAGTATTCTCAAACCAGGAACTTTCAGGGAGAAAGAAATACGAGTGAATGATTTTAAACAGCTTTTTGATTAACCTGAATAACTGTTGCATAATGTTTGGGTTTCACTGGCTATACATACAGTATGTATGAGTGCCTTTTAGTGTATGAGAAAGTTTTTATGAGCTTTGCAGATAACATTTCATTGTGTGTGCATCATAGAGAGAGACCATTTTCCAATCGAGCCCTATCTCATCTTGGATGGGTGTGGGTGATTGAATGTCCTCTACCATTCCCCCACCCCCTACTTCCTGTCCTTGCTTCTCAAAATCTCATTACTTAACAGGAGATCCTCCAGACTCCACAGCACTGTAGATTACTACTACCCAGAGTCATTTCTCCTTCACAGGCACTGTAGTGCAATTCAAACTAATAAAGAACAATTGCATTAGGGATGCTGTTGCTACTAGTCTTGGGTTTAAGAGAGGCTGTTGATGTGTTCGAGAGGCAGTACAGTGCACTATAGTACACCGACAAGCAACAGTCCCCTCACGGACATCATAACTCATCTTGTTGGTGTGTTTTGATCCATGTCATAGGCTCCCATGCCCGCCAGTGCTGACACAAGGAGAGAGGACACACAGTGTTCTCAATCCTGTTGAATAATATTTATATTTATATCTCCCGCAGGATTTGTCAGTATTCTCTGGTCTTGTCATTCTGCAGTCTTGGAAGAGTATGATTTTGAACTGTCTTGATTCAACAGAGTGCAGTGGTTTAAAAGAGAGGAGTGTCAGAAGAACTTGAAAAATAAAGAGATGAGCCTTCAGATGCGATTCTCAAGCTTGTAAAAAACTTTCTGGAATATTTGAATGGCTGTTTCTACTGTCCTAAGTGGCTCATATATTTTTTTTATTTGTCTCAACACCTAGAAATGCATTTTGCCTTTCGTTTTCAAAGCATCCTGACATCATGTTACATGAATGTCCTGATTCTCTGATCTCCAATAGACCCAGTATACCAGGCTCTCGAGTGGTGCAGCGGTCTAAGGCAAGAGGTGTCACTTGCTGTATCACATCTGGCCGTGATTGAGAGTCCTATAGGGCTGCGCACAATTGGCCCAGCGTCGTCTGGGTTTGGCCCGGGTATGCCGTCATAGTAAATAAGAATTTGTTCATAACTTACTTGCCTAGTTAAATAAAATGTATTTAAAAAAATACCAGGCAGAGTATACCAGAATGTACTGCATGATGTTGATGCGAAATACTGAATCTTTTAGTGAAGTGAAGGTAAATCATTCTATTTGGTTTTGAAATGTACTTCCCATGCGGTTTATAGCAAATCAAATCAAATCAAATGTTATTTGTCACATACACATGGTTAGCAGATGTTAATGCGAGTGTAGCGAAATGCTTGTGCTTCTAGTTCCGACAATGCAGTGATAACCAACAAGTAATCTAACTAACAATTCCAAAACTACTGTCTTATACACAGTGTAAGGGGATAAAGAATATGTACATAAGGATATATGAATGAGTGATGGTACAGGGCAGCATACAGTAGATGGTATCGAGTACAGTATATACATATGAGATGAGTATGTAGACAAAGTAAACAAAGTGGCATAGTTAAAGTGGCTGGTGATACATGTATTACATAAGGATGCAGTCGATGATATAGAGTACAGTATATACGTATGCATATGAGATGAATAATGTAGGGTAAGTAACATTATTTAAGGTAGCATTGTTTAAAGTGGCTAGTGATATATTTACATAATTTCCCATCAATTCCCATTATTAAAGTGGCTGGAGTTGGGTCAGTGTCAATGACAGTGTGTTGGCAGCAGCCACTCAATGTTAGTGGTGGCTGTTTAACAGTCTGATGGCCTTGAGATAGAAGCTGTTTTTCAGTCTCTCGGTCCCAGCTTTGATGCACCTGTACTGACCTCGCCTTCTGGATGATAGCGGGGTGAACAGGCAGTGGCTCGGGTGGTTGATGTCCTTGATGATCTTTATGGCCTTCCTGTAACATCGGGTGGTGTAGGTGTCCTGGAGGGCAGGTAGTTTGCCCCGGTGATGCGTTGTGCAGACCTCACTACCCTCTGGAGAGCCTTACGGTTGAGGGCGGAGCAGTTGCCGTACCAGGCGGTGATACAGCCCGCCAGGATGCTCTCGATTGTGCATCTGTAGAAGTTTGTGAGTGCTTTTGGTGACAAGCCGAATTTCTTCAGCCTCCTGAGGTTGAAGAGGCACTGCTGCGCCTTCTTCACGACGCTATCAGTGTGAGTGGACCAATTCAGTTTGTCTGTGATGTGTATGCCGAGGAACTTAAAACTTGCATTCATTTGTACTGGTTTATTATTTACATTAGCCTAAGAATATTCAAATATGTCATATAGTCATTTGCTATCCTATCTGTGTTTGGTTTCTTCAACTTTCTCAGAGAGTTACAATACTGTATGAGGCAGATTATCTTGACACGTATTATTTATCTGATTTGAAATGAAAAGTGTCCTAAGGGCGAGGGGTGGAGGTGAGAATCAGGTTAAATCCATTTTGTTAAACGTCTCTTTCATTTTTTGATGAATGATCCACACACAGACTGACCCAACCACATGGGGACATTGTTTTTTAAAACAATGTCCTGAAAATATAATTTCACTAAATTGTAGGTATAAAACTACTCACAAAAGTTAGTGAACCTAATATCAAATCAAATCAAATCAAATTTATTTATATAGCCCTTCGTACATCAGCTGATATCTCAAAGTGCTGTACAGAAACCCAGCCTAAAACCCCAAACAGCAAACAATGCAGGTGTAAAAGCACGGTGGCTAGGAAAAACTCCCTAGAAAGGCCAAAACCTAGGAAGAAACCTAGAGAGGAACCGGGCTATGTGGGGTGGCCAGTCCTCTTCTGGCTGTGCCGGGTAGAGATTATAACAGAACATGACCAAGATGTTCAAATGTTCATAAATGACCAGCATGGTCGAATAATAATAAGGCAGAACAGTTGAAACTGGAGCAGCAGCACAGTCAGGTGGACTGGGGACAGCAAGGAGCCTTCATGTCAGGTAGTCCTGGGGCACGGTCCTAGGGCTCAGGTCAGTTGAAACTGGAGCAGGAGCATGGCCAGGTGGACTGGGGACAGCAAGGAGTCCTCATGTCAGGTAGTCCTGGGACATGGTCCTAGGGCTCAGGTCCTCCGAGAGAGAGAAAGAAAGAGAGAAGGAGAGAATTAGAGAACGCACACTTAGATTCACACAGGACACCAAATAGGACAGGAGAAGTACTCCAGATATAACAAACTGACCCTAGCCCCCCGACACATAAACTACTGCAGCATAAATACTGGAGGCTGAGACAGGAGGGGTCAGGAGACACTGTGGCCCCATCCGAGGACACCCCCGGACAGGGCCAAACAGGAAGGATATAACCCCACCCACTTTGCCAAAGCACATCCCCCACACCACTAGAGGGATATCTTCAACCACCAACTTACCATCCTGAGACAAGGCCGAGTATAGCCCACAAAGATCTCCGCCACGGTACAACCCAAGGGGGGCAACCCAGCCAGGCCGACCACAACAGTGAATCAACCCACCCAGGTGACGCACCCCCCCCAGGGACGGCACGAGAGAGCCCCAGCAAGCCAGTGACTCAGCCCCGTAACAGGGTTAGAGGCAGAGAATCCCAGTGGAAAGAGGGGAACCGGCCAGGCAGAGACAGCAAGGGCGGTTCGTTGCTCCAGAGCCTTTCCGTTCACCTTCCCACTCCTGGGCCAGACTACACTCAATCATATGACCCACTGAAGAGATGAGTCTTCAGTAAAGACTTAAAGGTTGAGACCGAGTTTGCGTCTCTGACATGGGTAGGCAGACCGTTCCATAAAAATGGAGCTCTATAGGAGAAAGCCCTGCCTCCAGCTGTTTGCTTAGAAATTCTAGGGACAATTAGGAGGCCTGCGTCTTGTGACCGTAGCGTACGTGTAGGTATGTACGGCAGGACCAAATCAGAGAGGTAGGTAGGAGCAAGCCCATGTAATGCTTTGTAGGTTAGCAGTAAAACCTTGAAATCAGCCCTTGCTTTGACAGGAAGCCAGTGTAGAGAGGCTAGCACTGGAGTAATATGATCAAATTTTTTGGTTCTAGTCAGGATTCTAGCAGCCGTATTTAGCACTAACTGAAGTTTATTTAGTGCTTTATCCGGGTAGCCGGAAAATAGAGCATTGCAGTAGTCTAACCTAGAAGTGACAAAAGCATGGATTAATTTTTCTGCATCATTTTTGGACAGAAAGTTTCTGATTTTTGCAATGTTACGTAGATGGAAAAAAGCTGTCCTCGAAATGGTCTTGATATGTTCTTCAAAAGAGAGATCAGGGTCCAGAGTAACGCCGAGGTCCTTCACAGTTTTATTTGAGACGACTGTACAACCATTAAGATTAATTGTCAGATTCAACAGAAGATCTCTTTGTTTCTTGGGACCTAGAACAAGCATCTCTGTTTTGTCCGAGTTTAATAGTAGAAAGTTTGCAGCCATCCACTTCCTTATGTCTGAAACACATGCTTCTAGCGAGGGCAATTTTGGGGCTTCACCATGTTTCATTGAAATGTACAGCTGTGTGTCATCCGCATAGCAGTGAAAGTTTACATTATGTTTTCGAATAACATCCCCAAGAGGTAAAATATATAGTGAAAACAATAGTGGTCCTAAAACAGAACCTTGAGGAACACCGAAATGTACAGTTGATTTGTCAGAGGACAAACCATTCACAGAGACAAACTGATATCTTTCCGACAGATAAGATCTAAACCAGGCCAGAACTTGTCCGTGTAGACCAATTTGGGTTTCCAATCTCTCCAAAAGAATGTGGTGATCGATGGTATCAAAAGCAGCACTAAGGTCTAGGAGCACGAGGACAGATGCAGAGCCTCGGTCCGATGCCATTAAAATGTCATTTACCACCTTCACAAGTGCCGTCTCAGTGCTATGATGGGGTCTAAAACCAGACTGAATAATAGAATATACACTCGCATTGGCTTTGTGTAACAGGCCTGGTCCAGCAGGCTTATAGCTCGCCCTGCCTCATCTAATTGGAATAGACACCAGACTCCATCCTCTGCGAGATAAATGTGTCCCCTACAGTGAAAGGAAGGTCGTATTAATTATTAATTACCTAATCAACACCACTATTCTCTCACTGTGTCACACTACAAACTGATTTAATTAAAACATTAATTCCCATGTAGCCTATGTTGCAAGCTGTTTCCATTCACTGTTTGCCTCTTAGTTAGAGAATAAATAGCAGTACAAAAAAGACAGACAAAAAGCAATGACACATTTTATATGAGTTCAAGTGACCGTGTTACCCCCTTTGATTAATTACCTGTTTATAAAGTTGTAATAGCCTAAGTGTTATTATGGTCATAGCACAGATTTCTGTGGGCTCCTTTGATAGATAGTCCACCTTGCTTGGAGTGTCCAGGATAGATTATTGATGGATATAACCATTTCTAACATGGGGGTCAACCTTTCGCAAAACTCGATATATTCTCCTATTTTCCCAGTAAAAAAAACACATTATAGTACACAAATGCAAATGTTGAACAAGTGATCTAGACGTGTTTAACATTTCTAGATGTGATAGCATGTTATCCATAAAATATTTTATATGAGTAGGCGCACCGCGTTTTGGTTACCCCCGGTAGCCCAGATGGTAGAGTCTATTAGAGAGGCAGGCAGCGGCTGTAGCGCATAAATATTCGCCAAGCAGTTCTATTGCTACGGGCAAGTCCCTGTGCACAGCCCGGACTTCTCGATTTCGTAGTTGATCTATTAGAATTTGCAATAGAATAGCATCTGACAGGTTCTCTACCTCAAGAGGAAATAACAGAGACTTTTATCGACTACTTGTCATTGTAATTTTTCACACCCGTTTTTCACTGGATTTCTGTCCAGTTATTCTTTTAGCTTTTTCTCCCTACCGTTCCATTTTGGATTTACGAAGGGCGTATTGGTGGTCAGACTGTACCGGGAGTTTATTATCCTGTCCTTCGATATATTTGAGGAATGACTGCAACTGGAAAAGGACTGCGAATTGCTTAAATGGAAAAAATGGAATACAACGATCTTGGGAACGATTTTGATGAGAAACTGACATTAACAGAGAAATGTAAGTTAATTTATTATAGCCTACATAAAACAAGAAATAAGCAACAGTTAGAGGATTAATCTGGTTCTTGTTGCTAAATTATCAAATGCACATTCAACATTTTAACAGTGGGGGATCGAAGGCTTGGAGTGAATGTGTCGGTATTCATCGACGTGTTAATGAAATAAGGGTGGCTGTGCAGTGTGCGCGTGCAAAAGCGTTCTGTTTTATGTTCTATTTGAAAATCCATTCACAAAAACATGACTGCAAAAAACGTCATTGATAGCCTACTGTTCCTAACGGAATCACCAGACTGGCGCATCACATTCTTTACCCCAAAGAGCATATGAGGGTTTTTGCTGCCTTTTGGCAAACTGCTATTCCAATTAAATGACCAGAAAGATGCATGTTCATAATATTTGAAAAGGCTCTGACAGTTTTCCTTGACCAGAGAGGTGGAAAATACTGCAGCCTGTCCTATTTTCTCCATTACCAACCAATCCTGCACAGGAAGGGTTAAATGGCCCACAGCACCAGGCACAACTAACATGGCAGTAATCAAATTTATCCTGACATTGGAAATCTGCTGGCGTTGACTCTACAGTGTCCAGCTGCTGTCAGTGTCAAACCCTATACCTTAAAATAGATGACCATTGCATTGCGAACCAGCATGGTAACAACCACAATAATATTCCATCAGCAAACCTGGCACATGCTGTGGTCTAGTCTGGTCTGACTACAACATCTAGTTATAAACCAGCTTATAGCAGTGACTGCTGTTATCTGGGTCATCATACTGCTTTGTAATAATAACACTTGTGTATGAATCTGATTTGATGGTATAAACAATAGGCTATCATATTGGGATGTACAGTAATCCACTGCGGTATTCCTCTAGTCTACCCCTCCTCCAGCCATGTTGACATGGTTTGGTCACTGGAGGCTGAGGCTGGTAACCCTCCCCCTCCTTTTGGTGAACAAGGCACTTGATGGAGGGAGAAGAGAACCACTGCAGCTCTTTATCATTCCAGAAGCACACAATCTGGCTGTCATAGCCCTCGCCTTGTGTGCATGTGTGATGTGTGTCTAAGTGTCCATGTTTTTCTCTCTATCTAATGGAGAGTATAGGCGTGTATTCATGGATGCCAACCGAAGCCACACTTCCCCAAAAATTGACCAAGAAAAAAATAAACAAAACAATGTATCTTTCAACTCTGTTTTCATAAATGTCCCTTCAATTCTCAAGAGGCTGAACGTAACTCACCAGAGAAAGCCAGGCGAATGAAACAGCGTCTCTCTGTCTTAATATGTGTAGGATATCTATCTGATGCTTTCTGGTCAGTGGTACAAAATAGTATGACATTGTTGCCGCCCATAGCATTGAAAGCAAGGGAAGCCAGTGAGCATTTGGCCTCCATTGATTAAAAATAAATAATAATAACCAATCAGCGTTGCGCTAAACTGACTGAGCTCAACTGTGAATGGTCCTTGCACACCAAAACAATGTGTAAAGGGAAGCCAGTTGGTCTTGGCAATAGTGGAGTTTGGAGTGTGACTGTTTGAGGTTGTGGACAGGTGTCTTTTATACTGATAACAAGTTCAAACAGGTGCCATTAATACAGGTAACGAGTGGAGGACAGAGGAGCCTCTTAAAGAAGAAGTTACAGGTCTGTGAGAGAAATCTTGCTTGTTTGTAGGTGACCAAATACTTATTTTCCACCATAATTTGCAAATAAAATCATTACAGCGCATTACTGTGAGGTGGTTCTGGAGCTTTTTTCAACGATACTGAAGTGGGCTCGGGACCGTCAGCTAATACACAGTGTTGATTGGTCGGTATGACGTTATCAGGAATGTCCATGTCGGACAAGCAGAGATGTTAAATAAACAGACACATTCCTTCTCTCTGACTCTTCTGAAGACAGACTCTGCCTTGTAAAGGTTTGTTTTGCTCCTAGAGACTCACATGCCTGGCCTGGTCTGACATGGTTCTAGAGAAGAGATTTTAATCCCAGATCTTTGTGTTGTAATGTGATGCATTCAGACAGAGGTGAGGCTGGTAGAACGGCTAGCAGAGCGCTGGCTGAGGCCTAATGCAGTGAGACTACCCCATTGACCCTCTGTCACCTCTCATGCCCCTTGAAACCAGTGACATGGTATGCATCCCACATTGTACCCTATGCACTACTTTTTGACGTGGGAGCATAGGGCACTGGTTAAAAGCAGTGCACTATTTGGGGAATAGGTTGGCATTTGGGATGTAACCATGATGTAGTGTAGACTGGACACTTCAGGGATAGTGCTCCTCTGGCTTGAAGTGTGAAGCAGCTGGGGCTAGCGGGCCACCATGGTACAGAGACAGAGATACAAGCCCCAGAGTCCTGTTGTAGAGCAACATTAGTGGCTTTGTAGTTGACGAGGCAGCCAAGCCCCTCTCCAAGATGTAACATGTTCAAAGGAGCTCTGTTTGCAGCTTACAAAAGGAAGTGAGGCACCCATTTATTTGTGTTTAATGCAGACAGAAAGGGTTTGAACTTGTATGATTCTTTATATTATCTTTGACATCCTGAGGGCTGGTAGTACACTGCAAATGTTTGTAAGTGTGTTTCATGCCATATAGGGACCTACTCAAATGTAAAAACATAAATCCTTGAAGTTTAACTTCAGAAGAACTTGAGTCTGGATTCAATCCGTAGTGCTGAAGAGCAGCGTTGTAGCGTGATTGAAATGTAAATGCAACGTTTCGGCGTTGGTGGAGACTGTATTCACAGTAAACGCTGCATATGTTAGCTCAATCAGACAGCACCTTTAAATCCCCCCCCGCGCTACAACGCTGATCTTCAGTAATACGGATTGAATCCAGCCCTAGGTTTAAGTTCTTGGTTGCAAATCAGCATTAAACTGGAGATTTTGCTAAAAGTCTTCTTCTTCTGTGGAAGTAATCATTGGACGTGGACTGACGTGGACTCTCTTCTACTCCCCCAAAGTTTTCCTCATGTAATGTTCCTGGCCCACATTCAAGATTACAGTAGGCTTGGAAGTGTAGTCTGCACCCCAAATGGCACCCTATCCCCTATATTGTGCACTACTTTTGATCAGAGCCCTATGTGCCCCGGTCAAAAGTAGTGCACTATAGGGACTAGAGTGCCATTTGGTACGTAGATTTTGGCCACAGCACGATCCCTTTCCACAGAAGTTTCCCCATTCTCTCTCATGAAAACAGTTGAAAACAGGTTACTTCTTCGTCATCATGTGTGGTTAATTAAAATGCACTACTAATCCACACATAATGAGGTTCACATCCTGGATAACCTGCTGTGATTATTCCTTGGACTTCATAAGATTTACTGCTAAAAAGAGGGTCAGAAGTATAAGGGGGACTGAGTGAGAATAGAAAAGAGGAAAGCACCGTCTCCCATTTCTCCTTAGTCAGACATGTTGAAGTTCTGACAGCTTTTCTTAATGTCTCTCCCCTATTGCCAGCTGGACTGTGTGTTCAGTTTGTACATGCGGGTGGAGAGAGGAGAGTAGGGGTTGGGATGGGTGTGGAAGGCCCTGGTTAGAATGTGAGGCATTCTTTTCCAGAGGCCCGTATCTGCAGCGTGCGAGCAGGGGGGGTGAGGGGTGAGGAGGGTATCGAGGGGTGTTATTGGGGTTTGAGCTTGGGCCATGGGCGTCGGAGGGAGGGAGTGAGAGATGGAGGGAGAGAGGGAGGGAGAGATGGAGGGAGGAAGGGAGTGAGAGATGGAGGGAGGAAGGGAGAGAGGGAGGTGTCTGCAGTGATTCTTAGGCAGACCAACCAGAGCGCTCCACGTCAGCGAGCAGGAGCAGCCTCACTCACTCACTCACGCACACAAGCACGCACGCAACACACACACACACACACACACACACACACACACACACACACACACACACACACACACACACACACACACACACACACACACACACACACACACACACACACACAGCCTTACCTCGCTGCGTGCAGATCCAGCTGGTATAAATTAGGGCCACTGACCACTAACACCGGAACTAGAGGAAGTGCTCCATCCTGTAGCGTATAGAGACGGACGAGGTCATTGCCTTAGGATACGTCCCAAATGGCCTATGTGCCCTGGTATAGACCCCCGTAGGCACTATGTGGGGAATATGGTAACTTTTGTGATGCATCTTAGTATAGTAGATTCTAGATCCAGAGACTGGCTCAGTTTCTATTCCCATTTCACTTCGTTGCGATTGTAAAACACTGAAGTCATTGATGACTAATCAAAGACATTTTTCAATTATAATTGCCTTATTGACAAATGTGTGACTGAAAATCTAACTCATGTCTGTAGTCCTCTCACATTTTCTAATCAGATTCATTTTACTGTGGAAAGAAATTAAAAAAGGTCTCACTTGTTTCCACTGTCTACAGGAAGAGAGAAACAATATAAACTCAGCAAGAAAATAAATGTCCTCTCACTGTCAACTGCATTTATTTTCAGCAAACTTAACATGTGTAAATACTTGTATGAACATAACAAGATTCAACAACTGAGACATAAAGTGAACAAGTTCCACAGACGTGACTAACATAAATGGAATAATGTGTCACTGAACAAAGGGTGGGTGGGGGGGGTCAAAATCAAAAGTAACAGTCAGTATCCGGTGTGGCCACAAGCACTGCAGTACTTAATACAGCATCTCCTCCTCATGGACTACACCAGATTTGCCAGTTCTTTCTGTGAGATGTTACCCCATTCTTCCACAAAGGCACCTGAAAGTTCCCAGACATTTCTGAGGGGAATGGCCCTAGCCCTCACACTCCGATCCAACAGGTCCCAGACGTGCTCAATGGGATTGAGATCCGGGCTCTTCGCTGGCCATGGCAGAACACTGACATTCCTGTCTTGCAGGAAATCACACACAGAACGAGCAGTATGGCTGGTGGCATTGTCATGCTGGAGGGTCATGTCAGGATGAGCCTGCAGGAAGGGCACCACCTGAGGGAGAACGCACAGCGCACAGAACGCACTCCCTGTAACGCACAGCGTTGAGATTGCCTGCAATGATAACAAGCTCAGTCTGATGATGCTGTGACACACCGCCCCAGACCATGACGGACCCTCCACCTCCAGCTCATTCCATCGACAAATGCGACCATCACCCCTGGTGAGACAAAACCGCGATCTGTCAGTGAAGAGCACTTTTAGCCAGTCCTGTCTAGTCCAGCGACAGTGTGTTTGTACCCATAGGCGACGTTGTTGCCGGTGATGTCTTGTGAGGACCTGCCTTACAACAGGCCTACAAGCCCTCAGTCCAGCCTCTCTCAGCCTATTGCTGACAGTCTGAGCACTGATGGAGGGATTGTGCGTTCCTGGTGTAACTCGGGCAGTTGTTGTTGCCATCCTGTACCTGTCCCGCAGGTGTGATGTTCGGATGTACCGATCCTGTGCAGGTGTTGTTACACGTGGTCTGTCACTACGAGGATGATCAGCCGTCCGTCCTGTATTCCTGTAGTGCTGTCTTAGGCATCTCACAGTATGGACAATACAATTTATTGCCCTGGATAACCAATCCTCTTCTACCTGGATTCTGTATTTTAGATGTAGATCCAGGAAATAAGGCGATATAGAACCTGTTGACACTATTAGTTACACTAGAAGTCCCTCATGTCTAACTTTTATACATCAACCAGAGGACTTTCTATCCTTCTGCTGATGTCTGTAGCTCACACAGTTTTACAGTACAGTTTAATTAGGTCATTTTAATGCAATTTATTCCATCTTATGTGTTAAGTACTTCATTTCTTGCTGTGTACACTGGTAGGATGGTGTCTATTGACCTCGCATTAAACGTGAATAGCCTTTGTTACAACAAGCAGTCCGTTTTCTATCATGTTTAACAAAGCTACTGATACATAAATAAGAGTGAAATACAGAAATATGACAGTCAATTGTCTTTTTTACCCCATTCCATATATGGTCGACACAGTCTTATTAGAGCTTTGTAGTGTTGCTCTGTGTTAGTGCTATCCAGCTGTGAAGCAGAGCACTTCTGCCTGCTGTCCCGCTCCTCTGTAGCCATGTTGCATTTCTCTGTGGTGGTTATTGTTGAAGTATTGTTGCCTCAGCCCCAGTGGAGTCACCAGTAGCTGCAGCCTCTATTATCTTTGAAGTAAGGCATGTGTGTGTTTTGGAAGTGTGCACATGAACCCCAGATTTAGGCTATCCACCCGCAGACCATTATCTGTGTCTGAATTAAAGCACACACACACACACACACACACGCACGCACGCACGCACACACACACACACACACACACACACACACACACACACACACACACACACACACACACACACACACACACACACACACACACACACACACACACACACACACACACACACACACACACACACACACACACACACACACACACACACACACACACACACACACACACACACACACACCGCTCTTGGTCACAGGACTCAGGGCACTAATATTAGCGCACAGCTGAAGGGTTAGACTTGGGCCTAACAGACTGTGTCTACAGCTCTATTCCCATCAGGACTAGACAGCACAGTGAGAGGATCGTTTGTCTTGATAGTTATCTTGACCTGTGACTGTGTAGTGTCAGGATCTTTCACAGTCCGTTAATACGTTAGTCACACGTGATATCTCAGACAGTACTGGCCCGATTGTTATGAAACTTAGTTGAATGATGCGTCTTGCCATAGATATACAGCATTCACACAATTACACTGATTGGCTCAAGGTGGGAGCTATAGTAATTAACTGAAATGTGTTTGTCACATGCAATATCTCAATTGGCCCAAGGGGGGGGGGGATCTGCATCATTCGTGGGGGACGACATCTTTACTATTGTCTTGTTTATAATTCATGTCACTGACGCTTGAATTGACTTTTCTTCCCCCACATTTATTTAGATCCTTCCTAATATTGAAAGAAACCCCACTTACTATATATAAAATGTTCTTCTCTCCTCAATCACAACAGAATAGCAGGCAGGCTTCACCACTGATACAGAGAGCTACTGAAACATCCTTCCGATCCGTTCCATAAGTTTGATCGATTCCCTCCTCAGTCTCTTAATGATGCCACGATGCTTCCCCCATTACAATGATTGAACTGTGACTGCTAGGTTAGAATCCTGTGTCTATGTGGTTTTAATGAGTCCCAAATGGCACTCTATTCCATTCCTTATATAGTGCACTACTTTTGACCAGAGCTGTCAAAGTAGTGCACTACATAGGGAATAGCGTGCCATTTGGGATGCACATCCTTTGTCTCTTTCCTTCCTGGTACTTATTTTCCCTGGCAGTCTCAGGAACAAGGTTACATCCTGTCTGTGTTAAAGTAAAACACTTGCCGGACTCCTTATGTGGCCTCCTTTGAAGAGATACAGTATCTGTTAGATCTGATCATCTCTGCAGTGAATCATATGGGCTCTGCTGTGTTGTGTTGACTCCTGTCTCACCTTCCTCAATTAGTATTGAGTATCTGTCTGGTGTTTAATATTACATCTGAGTGGTCTGTTTTAATATTAAAAGGCTTACCTTGGCCGTTTTTATTATGTTGAATATCACCTCTTTTTGGCATAAAAAATGGAACACTTTGATAAAGTGTTCTATTAGTCAAGACTGTGAAGTGGGCTGTGATAGGCTATGTGAAGTGGGCTGTGATAGGCTATGTGAAGTGGGCTGTGATAAACTATGTCATATGTGCTTGCATAGCATATTTACAGTATACACATGTATCACAGCTTTTTACACCTGCGGTGAGTGAGTGCTCCCGGGCGGAGCTAGGAAGTGGTGGTATGAGAATGTGTGGGGGCTTTACTGTATGTATGTTGCTGATTCTGCAGGACTGAACCCCACCACTCCAGATGTTCCCTCCTTAAACTGTCTATGGCCCCCTCCCCATTCCTGCTGTAGTTTGGTCTTTGTGTTGTGTGTGTATATGTGTATGAATGTGTGGGTTTGTGTCAGTAGGGAGAAGCCATGCTGAGTCAATTTTTATTTGTAATAAGGCGAATGTTGTTCATATGAAAACAAATAGGAGCGAGCTGGAGCAACTGCTCTGGAATGTATCCCATGACCTGATAGCATGTCAGCAGGAACTGACTCAAGTCTTCCTCTGTTAATAGTGCTTTCATTTTGATGAAAATATACACTTCAGTATCTCCCTTTCTCTTTCTTTCTCTGTCTCTCTCTGTCTTTCTGTCTCTCTCTTTCTGTCTCTCTAACACCAAACACACTTGAAATCCCATATTTCTCTATTTAAATCACATCTCTCTCCAGTATTATGTTCATGCAGCAACCCTTGTTTTAATTCCCATCATGCACTGCACTAATGACATCCCATCTATAGAGGATGTGTGACATAATGATGAGGTCATGGTCTGTCAGCCTCCATGGCTCCTCTACAGTCACCACACCCAGTCTATTTTCTCCCTGTCTGCCTCCCAAATGCCCCCCTATTCCCTACATATTGCACTACTTTTGACCGGCCCTGGTCAAAAGTAGTGCACTATAAAGGGAATAGGGTGCAATTTGTGATGCACTCTCCTGTAAAAGCTCCGTCCATCTTAACGCCTCACCTCTTTTCTCTATCTCTGTCTATTAATGTTTGCCAACACTTCCATAACTTCCATATTAACCATACTTCATCTGGTGAATGCAGAGCAGGAACATGTTGAATCATTGATGATGCCATTTATGATTCATGCTTTTCTCTATATTGTCTATCTGTGTGAGTGTGTAACCCAGTTCATGCTGACTGAAAGCCTCAGCAGAGTTGGAGTCAAATTGCCCTTGTTCATTCCACAGGAGGACTGACGAGTCACGTTCCTCAGCCAGCTGTCATCTACAGTTTCCTCTTATAGTTGCCTTCGGATCCATTCCCTCTGGATAGAGATCCATGGCAAGCAGTCCTAACCTAACCTTAGCACTCACATGAATCTCTGTAACCTCTCTGGCTCTTAATGGCAGGGGATAGGGATGAGGAGTTTCCTACCATCAGTAGAGATCCTTGGCAGGCAGTCTAACCTTAGCATTCAGCTGATTCCCTCACATGAGTCCCTATAACTGCTCTGGCTCTCTAACTCTTTTAATGGCAGGGGATGGATGGGGGTATTCCATATTGGGCTTCCATATTCCATATTGATGTAAAGAGTTGGTTCCACAGCAGCATCTCCAGCGCTGATATAGGTAATGTGATGATACCAAAACTAAGCTCGCTGGAGGAGCCATTAGCCATGATTGTCAGTAAAGGCACCTGGATTGCTGCACTCTAGCAGTAGTCTAGGCCATGAAACAGAATGAGCAGGCTTGACTTGCATACACAGCCTCTAGGCTGTCCCATAGACAGTCAAATCAAATCAAATGCTTTGAGTATGCATCCTGGTAATCCGTCTGGAGCAGCGGCTTTGTGAATGTTAACCTGTTTAAAGGTTTTATTCACATCGGCTACTGAGAGCGTTATCACACAGTCATCTAGAACAGCTGGTGCTCTTGTGCATGCTTCAGTGTTGCTTGCCTTGAAGTGAGCATAAAAGGCATTTAGCTCATCTGGTAGGCTCGTGTCACTGGGCAGCACACGTCTGGTTTTCCCTTTGTAGTCCGTAATAGTTTTCAAGCCCTGCCACATCCGATGAGTGTCAGAGTCAGTGTAGTAGGATTCAATCTTAATCCTGTATTGACGCTTTGCTTGTTTGATGGCTCGTCTGAGGGCATAGCGGGATTTCTTATAAGTGTCCAGATTAGTCTCTTGCTCCTTGAAAGCACCAGCTCTAGCCTTTAGCTCAATGCGGATGTTGCCTGTAATCCATGGCTTCTGGTTGAAATATGTATGTACAGTCACTGTGGGAATGACGTTGTCGATGCATTTTTTGATGAAGGTGATGACTGAGGTGATGTAGTCCTCAATGCCATTGGATGAATCCCGGAACATATTCCAGTCTGTGCTAGCAAAACAGTCCTGTAGTGTAGCATCCACGTCATCTGACCACTTCCGCATTGAGCGAGTCACTGGTACTCCCTGCTTTAGTTTTTGCTTCTAAACAGGAATGAGGAGGATAGAATTATGGTCAGATTTGCCAAATGGAGGGCGGGGGAGAGCTTTGTATGCATCTCTGTGTGTGGAGTAAAGGTGGTCTAGGTTTTTTTTTCTCCCTCTAGTTGCACTTGACATGCTGGTAAAAAAGTGGTAAAACTGACTTAAGTTTGCCTGTATTAAAGTTCCCGGACACTAGGAGTGCCGCTTCTGGGTGAGCATTTTCTTCTTTGCTTAGGACCTTATAGAGTTGGCTGAGAGTGGTCTTAGTGCCAGCTTCATTCTGTGGTGGTAAATACATGGCTACAAATAATACAGATGAGAACTCTCTTGGTAGACAGTGTGGTCTACTGATTATCATAAGGTACTCTACCTCAGGCGAGCAATACCTCGAGACGTCTTTAATATTAGACATCGCGCACCAGCTGTTATTGACAAAAAGACACACACCCCTCCACCCCTCGTCTTACCAGAGGTAGCGTCATTGTTCTGCATGGAAAATCCTGCTTGCTCTATATTGTCCGTATTGTCGTTCAGCGACGTCTCAGTGAAACATAAGATGTTACAGTTTTTAATGTCCCGTTGGTAGGATAATCTTAATAGTAGGTCATCAATTTTATTTTCTAACGATTGCACGTTAGCAAATGAACGGATGGCAGTGGGAGTTTACTCGCTCTCCTCCGGCTTCTCAGAAGGCTGCCCGATCTGCGGACCCTTTTCCTGCATCTTACACAAAACCCCAAAAATCTTAGAAAATAGCACAATTGGTTGGGAGAATGTAAACGTCAGCCATGTTCTTCAGCGCCAATACAACAACATATGACTGTTGAAAGAAACTATACAGCAGAATTAACTCCGTGAAAAACATCACGTTAATTTCTTCTCGTTACTGTTTTAACATAATCCAAATGTCTGAGTTAGCCTAAATGCTGCACCAGCAACATGGACGTTCGTTGAAACTTAATGAAGACAGAAATGTATGAACGATTGTGGAGTGCTGCACATAGTGAGCATATCTTTGAGTGCAAGCGCCCTGTAATTGAAAGGCTGCTTTAGAATATAAAATATTTTCTGAAAGCGCCCTTTCATTGAACTAAACTAAAAGTAGTGTTTTTCCAAGAGAGACAGTGATTCGTTACAGTTGTTGGTCTTTCTGGTCTCTCTAGGACTGCTATGGCTGTGTTCATCTGGTGACCTCTCTACAGGGGCAGTCTGCAGTTCAAACAACAACCAAGTGGATACCCCTCCACTGTTTTTGGTAAACAGCTGAGTGATAGGGTTGGAGAAATGTAACCTCTCTCAAATTCATAGACAGAGCAATGGATGCAAGGACTGACCATCTGGAGGCATCTTTAAATAGCTACTGAGGTGGCTGGGTGATAATTATAAAAGTTCAAAGGTTCAGCCAATGTTTGTTTTATTGCTCCGTTCCCATTGTAGATGCTTGTGAGGGAGTTCTAAGATGCTTCAGGTGTTATTGATGTCTGAGAGTCATGGATGGGCCCAGAGGGGATGGTTATGGCGCAGGTTGCTGCGTGAATGACTGGATTCCCTGAACTTCTGGTTTACTTGGTTTTATAGTGGTCAGAGACTGTGTTGTCTGCCACTGATGGAGCTGGGAAAGTGATTGTAGAAGAAAGACTGTTGAATGTAGGCCTCATTGGAGCTAGGTTGTCTCTTGTCCCGGTTGAGTTGTTGTTGATATATTGTTTATTATGACTGTCTATCTTTGTCTCTCTCTCTCCTCACTGGGGGTCACTGTCACTTACCATGTTGCCATCCAGCCACAAACACTGTACACACACACTATGACACACACACTGAGACACACACACTGTGACACACACACTGTGACACACACACTGAGACACAATCACTGTAACACAATCACTGAGACACAAACACTGAGACTCAGGGGAAGTGCACATACCAGGGATTCCTGAGGTCAGCCTGACCCAGATCCAGTATGCTGGTGCTCCTCCCTCCCTCCCTCCCTCCCTCCCTCCCTCCCTCGGCAGACAGACCCTAAACTGCAAACACACTGCCTCCGTCAAACGCAGCCCCCATTGCAGGCTCTACTTACAGTACTTAGGCTAATGCAGTGTGTAACATACCCAGAATGGACTTCTCTTGACTTGATCACAATTCTTATGTAACAACAATGATCTTGTCCTGGCCTGTGTAAAGCAGTTCTCACATAGATTTGTTAACACTCGAATTTGCTTATAATTTCCACCTACTTACTTATTACTTTATTTTTCTTTGTGATTCTCACTGTTTTATACCCACCGTCGGAGCATGCTTCCAGCCTCTGTGATTTTCCAAAGGTGCCACAGCAGAAACCCAGTCCCATGTATGGTTGACATTCTCCGTAGGGTGCACTGTGCTCCGAGCTGCTTGTCACTATTTTTAACTCCCGTGTCTGTCAGAGTGGCACAGAAACCTGAGATGGCCGGCTGCGGTAGAGGGGAGCAGAGCGGAAGAAGGGAGGAGGGTGAATCTGCTGGATCTGTGTTTGTGTGTTCATTGGGGGCCTGTCACATGAATAGGTCTAGTTGATGAGACCTACACATGTTGAGTGGACTAGGAACATATCTGAAGGGCCTTTAAGACATGGAGCCGGAGCTCCTTATAGTTACTAAGATGAATTGTGTTTGACTACGTCCCTATGAAATTATAATGTACAGTATTTTGCTACAAAATGATCAGTGATCAAATATGAACTGAAACTATTTTGGACTTGCTTGTACTCTTCCTATAAACAACCCGACCATACCAGACTCACAGATTGACTCACGAATGAAAACAACTTTAGTGTTTTTCTAACAGAACGTTCCACAATGTTCCTTCCACGCAGTCTGTTCCTTTTGGAGTTTGTTTCTGTTCTCTCCTTCCCTCTTGTCCTGCCCCTCCTTCCACTTTTGGTTCCTTCCCTCAACATCATTAAATCCCAGAGATGAAAACACAGGGCCACACCCACACAAACATACTTATTACTGTAATAACCCCATAGCACAGTTTCAAAACCACCCCCAAATTTGACTTGGGATGAAGTCAGACTGTCGTCCTCTCTCCCTCTGTTGTGTGGTTTTAGCTAAGTTCCTGTTTCTATGCAGAGAGTTCACAATAGCTTCTATTTTAGCTTTTGGAAAGTAGGACATTTGACCTTTTCATGTCTTTCCCAGTTGCGTGAGGGTTTATAGTTCAGTGACAGAGGTGGGCTCTCTCACCTTTTTCTCATGACACTATAATACCTGAAGGGTGTCTTCAACCTTTTCCTCCCAGTTATCCAACAGACCTGGATATGCTTCTTGAACTCATGATAGTCCTTCACACTGTCAATGTAGCACTGTGGGGTGTTTCTTCACCTTTTCCCGCTCAATGTATGGCACTCTTATTTAGGTCATATTTTGCAGTTCTTGTGATGTAATGTTAAAATATTCCAAGTTTACTCGCTGGGAAGGTTTATCGTACTATTCTTGCCAAATCACATTGTATTTTCTGGCAGTTACAAGTGAAGTGATTCTCTTTGCAGAAACCTGCAGTTGTTCTGTCATCTTGACAGATGATTCAATGCCCATTATAAACTGGGTGGTTCGAGCCATGAATGCTGATAATCTGAAAGCCATATACCACGGGTATGACAAAACATTTATTTTTACTCTTCTAATTACGTTGGTAACCAGTTTATAATAGCACTAAGGCACCTCGGGGGTTTGTGGTATATGCCCAATATACCACACTCCCTCAATTCTTATTTCTTAATTATCCTCCCATTAACCTGCTATGATTTCGCCTCTGTGTTGCCATCCCTGGCTAGATGTGTGTACTGTAAATAGAGGCAGCTGGAGAGAGGCCCAGCGTTAATATGTGATTTATCGGGTTCGGTGAGCGTTTGTTCTCTGCACTACTTTTGACCAGATTCCTATGAGCAGGCCCATCCTCAGACCCTTTGATGGGTCTGAGGAGAGGGATACACTCCATCTGCCCACTGTGAGCTTAATGTGAGTCAGAGAGCAGGCTGGATGCCTTCACACCTATATCACACAACATTATCCTTATCTTACTTTGTCTCGCTCTTTCTTTTCCTCCCTCTCTCTCTCTCTCTCTCTCTCTCTCTCTCTCTCTCTCTCTCTCTCTCTCTCTCTCTCTCTCTCTCTCTCTCTCTCTCTCTCTCTCTCTCTCTCTCTCTCTCTCTCTCTCTCTCTCTCTCTGTCTCTCTCTCTCTCTCTCTGTTCCTTTTTTTGTCTCTCTTTCTTTTGTTGCCCTTTGAATCATTGTAGAGATGCACAATCTATCTTCTCCCTTGTTCTACTGAACCTCCCCCTCTCTCTATCAATCTCTGTATCTCTCTCTCTTCTCCTCTCTCGCTGTTCTCCATAGGTCTTTGTAGAGGTGTGCAATTTTTCTTCACCCTCCCCCCAACGCTCTCTCCCTCTTTCTCTCCTTTTCTCTCTCCCCCACCATGCGCCATTATGTTGTAGTGCAGTTTGTCCACTGTGAGCACCAGTGTTGCTGTTACAGCTAGGCCCAGAGAGCAGCTGAATAGCACAGTCTACAGAGAGACACAGAGCCCTCGGTCCTGGTCAAAAGTAGTGCATTATATAGGGAATAGGGTTCCATCTGGGACGCAGACACTGTCAGTGGGAGAGCCAAGTGTAAAAACAACGTCTGAGGAGGTATTAATACAGGATGTGTTTTGGGTTCCTGTGACCTCTCTGTCACCCGTCCAAAGGTCAGATGTTAAGAAGCTTGGTCCAATGACTGAAGATCAGAGCAAAGACTGATTATGCTTCATAATGCTTTTGTTAGTGAATCCTATAGAGAATATGATATGTCCTGGAACTTGAATTTGAATGCTACTGGTTATGTGTTACTGCAAAGTATCTGCCTGATTGTATGGTATTTCATTCCAATGGTCGATGTGCACACGTCACATTCTGTCGACTCATGCATCCCAGTGTTTACCCTATATTAATTTAGCAGCAGCAGGCCATGTCCACTACCATGCCCCCGCACACCCACCTCCTAAGCCCCCTTTTGTTCCAGAAAAAAACCCTGGAATGACAAGTTGCAATGTATATTTGTAGCATTTGATGCATTGAGTCTTTTGGTGGTTTTAAATGAGGTACAGTGCCTTCGGAAAGTATTCATACCCCTTGATTTATTCCACATTTTGTTGTGTTACAGCCTCAATTCAAAATGGATTAAATCTTTTATTTTATTTTATCACCCATGTACACACAATAACCGATTATGACTAAGTAAAAACATGTTTTTAGACATTTTGGAAATGTTAAAATGGGGGTGCATGACCCCGAACCCCCCTAGCAAAAGGAAAATCCCCCCCTCCCACGCAAACTTTTGCTACCACTGCTGAAGAAAATCCTAGAGGAAACACTGCATCCCCCACTCAGAGGGATAATGTTCCTGTTCCAGACCAGAGCTTGAGTAACCAGCAGCATATTTAGCATTTTAAGAGCTTTTGCAGAGGTTGGCACATCATTAATTAGCCATTCTAAATGTTACGTCAGCACTTTCCTTTTCAGAGAAGGCCTGTATTGAAATTGGCCTGTTTGCCCCTCAAAATGGCGCTCTACGGCTGAGCCTTTTCTCTGCATTTGTTGATAGTGCTTGATGGAAATATAGCCTATATCTTTAGTCTCCCTCCCTCCCTCTCAATCGACTCTCTCCCTTTCATTTTCTAAGTCTACTCTCTCTTTCTTTTTCTCAGTCTACTCTCTCCCATAATTTTTCTTAGTCTACTCCCTCCCCCCTTTCTCTCTCACGCTCTTATTTTTCTGACACCATCTCTCTATTTATCTTTCTCTGTACTCTCTCTCTCCCAATTCAATTAAAATAATGTGATTTATTGGCATGTTAACATTGCCAAAGCAAGTGAAGTAGATAATATACAAAAGTGAAATAAACAATCAAAATTAACAGTAAACATTACACTCACAGAAGTTCCAAAAGAATAAAGACATTACAAATGTCATATTATGTATATATACAGTGTTGTAACAGTACAAAAGGTACAATAAATAAGCATAAATATGGGTTGTATTTACAATGGTGATTGTTCTTCACTGGTTGACCTTTTCTCGAGGCAACAGGTCACAAATCTTGCTGCTGTGATGGCACACTGTTATATTTCACCCAGTAGATATGGGAGTTGATCAAAATTGGGTGTGTTTTTGAATTCTTTGTGGCTCTGTGTAATCTGAGGGAAATATGTGTGTCTAACATGGTCATACATTGGGCAGGAGGTTAGGAAGTGCAGCTCAGTTTCCACCTCATTTTGTGGGCAGTGTGCACCTGGCCTGTCTTCTCTTGAGAGCCAGGTCTGCCTACGGCGGCCTTTCTCAAAAGCAAGGCTATGCTCTCTGAGTCTGTACATGGTCAAAGCTTTCCTTAAGTTTGGGTCAGTCACAGTGGTCAGGTATTCTGCCACTGTGTACTCTCTATTTTAGGGCCAAATAGCATTCTAGTTTGCTCTGTTTATTTGTTAATTCTTTCCAATGTGTCAAGTAATTTTTTCATGATTTGGTTGGGTCTAATTGTGTTGCTGTCCTGGAGTGTGTGTTTGTGTTTGTGAACAGAGCCCCAGGACCAGTTTGCTTAGGGGACTCTAATCCAGGTCCCTCTTTGCCATGCAAATGAACTGAATCCCCCCAAAAAACATTTCCACTGCATTTCAGCCCTGCCACAAAATGACCAGCTGACATCATGTCAGTGATTCTCTCGTTAATAACACAGGTGTGAGTGTTGACGAGGACAAGGCTGCAGATCACTCTGTCATGCTGATTGAGTTTGAATAACAGACTGGAAGCTTCAAAAGGAGGGTGGTGCTTGGAATCATTGCTCTTCCTCTGTCAACCATGGTTACCTGCAAGGAAACACGTGCCGTCATCATTGCTTTGCACAAAAAGGGCTTCACAGGCAAGGATATTGCTGCCAGTAAGATTTCACCTAAATCAACCATTTATCGGATCATCAAGAACTTCAAGGAGAGTGGTTCAATAGTTGTGAAGAAGGATTCAGGGCGCCCAAGAAAGTCCAGAAAGTGCCAGGACC
Source organism: Oncorhynchus keta (assembly GCF_023373465.1). NCBI lineage: Eukaryota > Metazoa > Chordata > Actinopteri > Salmoniformes > Salmonidae > Oncorhynchus > Oncorhynchus keta. The sequence continues at coordinate 24,249,965 of NC_068439.1, forward strand.
ATCTCCTAAAGTTGATTCAGTTGCGGGATCGGGGCACCACCAGTACAGAGCTTGCTCAGGAATGGCAGCAGGCAGGTGTGAATGCATCTGCACGCACAGTGAGGCGAAGACTTTTGGAGGATGGCCTGGTGTCAAGAAGAGCAGCAAAGAAGCCACTTCTCTCCAGGAAAAACATCAGGAACAGACTGATATTCTGCAAAAGGTACAGGGATTGGACTGCTGAGGACTGGGCTAAAGTCACTTTCTCTGATCAATCCCCTTTCTGATTGTTTGGGGCATCCGGAAAAATGCTTGTCCGGAGTAGACAAGGGGAGCGCTACCATCAGTCCTGTGGCATGCCAACAGTAAAGCATCCTGAGACCATTCATGTGTGGGGTTGCTTCTCAGTCAAGGGAGTGGGCTCACTCACAATTTTGCCTAAGAACACAGCTATGAATAAAGAATGGTACCAACACATCCTCCGAGAGCAACTTCTCCAGGAACAGTTTGGTGATGAACAATACCTTTTCCAGCATGATGGAGCACCTTGCCATAAGGAAAAAATGATAACTAAGTGACTCAGGGAACAAAACATCAATATTTTGGGTCAATGGCCAGGAAACTCCCCAAACCTTAATTCAATTGAGAACTTGTGGTCAATCCTCAAGAGGCGGGTGGACAAACAAAAAACCCAAAATTCTGACAAACTCAACGCATTGATTATGCAAGAATGGGCTGCCATCAGTCAGGATGTGGCCCAGAAGTTAATTGACAGCATGCCAGGGCGGATTGACACATATTGACTCTTTGCATCAACTTCATGTCATTTTGACACCTTTGACACCTATAAAATGCTTGTAATTATACTTCAGTATTCCATAGTAACATCTGACAAAAATATCTAAAGACACTGAAGCAGCAAACTTTGTGAAAATTAATATTTGTGTCATTCTCAAAACCTTTGGCCATGACTGTATTTGTGGTCCTGGCGACTGGACATTTTTTGGAACACCATTATTTTGGTGCACACCATCACAAGTTCTGAAATGGCAGCTTACTGAGATTTACTGTCAGGGCCCAGGTCTGGCAGAATCTGTACAGAAGATCTAGGTGCTGCTTCAGGCCCTCCTTGGTTGGTGACAGAAGCACCAGATCATCAGCAAATAGTAGACATTTCACTTCAGATTCAAGAAGGATGAGGTCGGGTGCTGCAGACTTCTAGTGCCCTCGCCAATTTGTTGATATATATGTCGAAGAGGGTGGGGCTTAAGCTGCATCCCTGTCTCACCCTTAGGCCATGTGGGAAGAAATGTGTGTTTTTTGCCAATTTTATCTGCAAACTTATTGTTTGTGTACATGGATTTTATAATGTTGTACGTTTTTCCCCCAACACCACTTTCCATCAATTTGTATAGCAGACCCTCATGACAAATTGAGTAGAAGGCTTTTTTGAAATCAACAAAGCATGAGAAGACTTTGCCTTTGTTTTGTGTTGTTTGTTTATTTGTCAATTAGGGTGTGCAGGGTGAATACGTGGTCTGTCGTATGATAATTTGGTAAAAAGCCAATTTGACATCTCTGTCTCTTTCTCTTTATCAGTCTACTCCCTCTCTCCTCCCCTCTCTCTCTCAATCTATTGTAAAAATCTACGTATTCCCTAACTGCCCATGCCTTTGACTGTGTCTTGCTTAGTATTTTTGCTAAAGCCCGGCTGAGCCTTGTCTTCTTCTCACTGTGGGCCAAAACGTTTGAGAAACAGATGCCTCACAAGTTCTGAAATGGCAGCTTCAATGAATAGTACCCGCAAAACACCAGTCTCAACATCAACAGTGATGAGTCGACTCCGGGAAGCTGGCCTTCCAGGCCTGTTCTTTTGCCTATCTTAATCTTTTATTTTTATTGGCCTGTCTGAAATATGGCTTTTTCCTTGCTACTCTGCCTTGAAGGCCAACATCTTGGGGTCGCCTCTTCACTGTTGACTTTGAGACTAGAGGTCGACCGATTATGATTTTTCAACGCCGATACCGATTATTGGAGGACCACAAAAGCCGATACCGATTAATTACATCAATACTGAATTAACACTTATTTTAACGTAATATAAAACATCAATAAAATCAATTTAGCCTCAAATAAATAATGAAACATGTTCAATTTGGTTTAAATAATGCAAAAACAAAGTGTTGGAGAAGAAAGTAATATGTGCCATGTAAAAACGTGTGCCATGTAAAATATGTGCCATGTAAAAAAGCTAACATTTAAGTTCCTTGCTCAGAACATGAGAACATATGAAAGTTGGTGGTTCCTTTTAACATGAGACTTCAATATTCCAAGGTAAGAGGTTTTAGGTTGTAGTTAAAATAGTATTTATAGGACTATTTCTCTCTATACCGTTTGTATTTCATATAACTTTGACTATTGGATGTTCTTATAGGCACTATAGTATTGCCAGTGTAACAGTATAGCTTCTGTCCCCCTCCTTGCCCCTACCTGGGCTCGAACCAGGAACACATAGACAACAGCCACACTCAAAGCATCGTTACACATCGCTCCACAAAAGCCGCGGTCCTTGCAGTGCAAGGGGAAACAGTATTAGCGCACACCCAGCTAACTAGCTAGCCATTTCACATTGGTTACACCAGCCATTAGGCTGATAGGCTTGAGGTCATAAACGAAGAGCTGCTGGCAAAACGCACGAAAGTGCTGTTTGAATGAATGATTTCGGGCCTGCTGCTGCTCAGTCAGACTGCTCTATCAAATCAGGCTTAATTATAACATAATAACACACAGAAATACGAGCCTTTGGCCATTAATATAATCGAATCCGGAATCTATAATTTCGAAAACACAACGTTTATTATTTCAGTGAAATACCGAACCGTTCGGTATTTTACCTAACGGGTGGTATCATTAAGTCTAAATATTCTTGTTACATTGCACAACCTTCAATGAATGTCATAATTACGTAAAATTCTGGCAAATTAGTTTGCAATGAGCCATGCAGCCCAAACTGTTGCATATACCCTGACTCTGCGTGCAATGAACGCAAGAGAAATGACACAATTTCACCTGGTTAATATTGCCTGCTAAACTGGATTAGTAGTTATAACTAGTGATTATGATTGATTGTTTTTTATAAGATACGTTTAATGCTAGCTAGCAATTTACCTTGGCTTCTACTTCATTCGCGTAACAGGCAGTCTACTTGTGAAGTGCAATGGACTAGTTAACTGTGAAGAGCGTTGGACTAGTTAACTGTGCGGTTGCAAGATTGGGACCCCTGAGCTGACAAGGTGAAAATCTGTCGTTCTGCCCCTGAACTAGGCAGTTAACCCACAGTTCCTAGGCAGTCATTGAAAATAAGAACGTGTTCTCAACTGACTTGCCTCGTTAAATTAAAGGTATAAAAAGAAATATGAGACTAGGGTTTTGCGGGTACCATTTAATGAAGCTGCCAGTTGAGGCGTCTGTTTCTCAAACTAGACACTCTAATGTACTTTTCCTCTTGCTCAGTTGTGCACCGGGGCCTCCCACTCCTCTTTCTATTCTGGATAGAGCCAGTGTTCGCCGTTCTGTGAAGGGAGTAGTACACAGTGTTGTGCGAGATCTTCAGTTCTTTGGCAATTTCTCGAATGGAATAGCCTTCATTTCTCAGAAAAAGAATAGACTGACAAGTTTCAGAAGAAAGTTCTTTGTTTCTGGCCATTTTGAGCCTGTAATTGAACCCACAAATGCTGATGCTCCAGATACTCAACTAGTCTAAAGAAGGCCAGTTTTATTGCTTCTTTAATCAGGACAACAGTTTTCAGCTGTGCTAACATAATTGCAAAAGGGTTTTCTAATGATCAATTATCCTTTTAAAATGGTAAACTTGGATTAACTCACACAACGTGCCATTGGAACACAGGAGTGATGGTTGCTGATAATGGGCCTCTATACGCCTATGTAGATATTCCATAAAAAATCTGCCGTTTCCAGCTACAATAGTCATTTACAACATTAACAATGTCTACACTGTATTTCTGATCAATTTGATGTTATTTTAATGGACAAAAAAATGTGCTTTTCTTTCAAAAACAAGGACATTTTTAAGTGACCCCAAATTTTTAAACAGTGTTATATATATATATATAATCTCGTCTTCAAACCTATCCTTTATGTATAGTGTTTTATTTCCGTTCATTGATGAACGTTATCCCTGTGTTCCAGGTCTCCCCTCCACACCAGAGCCTCGGTCCATCCAGAATGAAGAGAAGGAGATAATCAAGGACCTACTGACACCAGATGACTCAGACATTTCAGACCTCTCCCCAAACACAGAGTCCTGTCCCAAAACAGACCTCTCCCCAAACACAGAGATCTGTCCCAAAACAGAGCACACCTCAAAGACAGAGTCCTCCACCAAGACAGATGCCAGACCTGGCACCCCTGGGTCTAGTACCAGCCCCCAGCCTAAAAAAGGAGGTACGGTATACAACGTCTCACCTCTGAGCACTAGAGAGAGAGAGAACCAGGAGGATAAGGAAATAGCCTGGGGTTAGATATACAGTGTAATGTGTAGAGTAAGGGAGCTATTGAAGCTGGTCTACCTGTCCACAGAGGAGAGAACCATCCGATGCTTCTGGTGATCGAATTGATCTTTAGTCGTTACACACCCAATCAGACAGATGGCAATGGCTGAACCCCAAATCATTTGTTGTGGATGGTACGGTATGCAGGAATAAGGAGGTGGGGTTTGAGGAGGAGGGGGGAGTACTGAGGCCCTGTGTTGGGACAGGAGGACATGTAGACCTTCATCTTGAATATATGAATACACACTGTAGTTTAGAATTTAAACAATAATTGTTTCAAGTACATGACCTCTGCTATGCTATGCTGCTCTTTCCTTGAAATTGACTGACCAGGTGACCCCAGGTGAAAGCTATGATCCCTTATTGATGTCACTTGTTAAATCCACTTCAATCGGTGTAGATAAAGGGGAGGCAGGTTAAAGAAGGATTAACATTGAGACAATTCAGACATGAATTGTGTATGTGTAACATTCAGAGGATGAATAAGCAAGACAAAACATGGAAGTGCCTTTGAACAGGGTTTGGTAGTAGGTGACAGGCTTTTGTGTCAACTCAATATTAGGAAGGTGTTCTTAATGTTTGGTATGCTTAGTGTATCTTTCTCTGCCTAGATGGGTTGAGCACAGAGCAACGACAGAAGCAGGCCAAGGAGCGGAGGGAGGAGAGGGCCAAATACATTGGTAAGCCCTAAAGGAAAATATGCTATAGAGAAATGATATCATTGTATCCTATGTGACATGTTGGGTTTGCCTAATGTGGAGGGCAAAGAGACGTATCTAGTCTTGTCTAGGGATGCGTCCCAAATGGCACCCTATTCCCTACATAGTCTTATGGGCCATGATTAAAGGTAGTGCACTATAAAGGGAATAGGGTATCATTTGGGATGCGGTTGCTGACTCTCGACAGTGATACAGAATGTAGGGATTATTAACCCACTAGACACTGTAGCCTTCAATATGTTGAATTACGCAACCCTTAACTGATCTCCTGTCTTAAATTTGAAATACTCTGCCATGGGTTCTGCTTTTGCATGATTGATGCTTGTTGACACTTACTGTTGTCTTCCCTCTCGTATTGCTGCTTCAGAACAGCAAACTCAGCTGCAAGGTAAGGCAATAAGAACAGCACTGGTGACATCACTTGTTAGCAGCAACAGTCATGCTATTATTCTCCACATCTCCACCTTGTGATGGTGATGCAATGTTTTTTTATTTTCCTCTGTATGCTTCTCAACAGTTCTTTCCTTTTTCTACCTCCTCCATGAATCAGTTGTTTTGTCTTCTGTTTGTTGTCCTCGTTTTTCACTGGGAACGTTAGAATGTCTTGTTTTTCTCTGAAGGTCAAAATGATTAGATAGTTCAGTTATATGACCCCATCAGGATGTTTTTTCTTTCAAGTTCTCATTTTGCAGATATTTTTCCTTCACCATATTTGTTCAAATCCCCCATCAATTTTTGCATGTATACTTTGCATTCATTTGATGGGGCATTAGTAATGTCTTTCCAATATAGATTTTTCTCTACAGATGTTTTCAGGATCTATTTTTCATGATATTGTATTCTGATCTTATTAACAACTCAGAGACATGCAGTAGACTAGTATTTTCCCCAACCCTATTCTCCCACAACATTGGCCTAAGCCCCTCTTTCTCTGCACTGAGGCCAAATCCTGAGCAACCGATCAGAGGAGGACTTGGCGGGCGTATCCCACTGAGCCGTCCCATAATCCCCCTGGGGAGCGGCGTGAAAAATGTGTAGTCATTACCGTGAATCGACCGTGACGTGCCTCTCAGACAGATTAGATGTAATTACTTATTTCATTAGTCTCATTATAATCGCCATGCCAAGGAATCGTTTCAGCAGCCAGCCAGCGGACAGAGCCTATTATTTGACTGATAATGCCTAACCTTTGGCTGACCTCTGTTGGTCCAGATGTAAGATATGAATCTCCTATGGACCAGATATTGTAATGTTTAGATCTCACAGCATCAAGCTTTTATGGTTAGATGTTCTAAAGTTTATGGCCATATATATACTATACTGGTGATGACATACAAAAAAAAGCTAAATGTGATTATTTTTGGTACTTATCCCTTTAGGGTGGCAGGTAGCCTAGTGGTTAGAGCAGTGGGCCAGTAACCAAATGGTAGCTGGTTCAAATACCTGAGCTGACAAGGTGAAAAATCTGTCGATGTGCCCTTGTGCAATACCCTGAACCCTAATTTGCTCAAGGGGCACTGTACTACTATGGCTGACCCTGTAAAACAACACATTTCACTGCACATATCTGGTGTATGTGACAATAAAACAAGTTTATTTACAACATATTTTAAAGCACATGGTTGTTATGTAAGGGACATTGTATATAATGCCATTACTGTGGCTTTACAATGTTAAAGTGCATGCGCTCAACGTATTTAGCTAATTGTATTTCTGCCACTCAGATACTGAAAATTACTATAATACATTTTGATCCATGATGGAGAAACAAGCTAGTGTTTTCTTTGTGGGTGCAGACTAGAGCAGGGGTCTGTGGCCAGATCTGATTTTTGTATATTTTTTAATGAATATTACTAACAACAACAGATACATTTTGGCCAAGGGATTGGTGGAATACGTTTAGAGGGTGTAATACAAAATACAATGTCATATTATTCATCTATGTTTATGTTCTTAACCCTGAACAACATGGGCCTGGAAGGCTCACATGAATATTGGTATCCACAGTACTCCAGCAATTAGACATTTTTCCTCTCAATACTTCTTGTATTCCCCAAAAACGATAGATATTTTTAAAACATAAATGCACTGTAATTTAACCTTTAAAACTGAAAAGTTCTCTCTCTTCCCCTTGATAAAATGGGTAGAATTGCAGGAAATTAGCTTGAGGACTGGAAGATTTTCTCTCCGATGCCAAGAGGTGGGACTTGAAAATGTTTCTTCCCAGGGCCGGAGACTTGGTTCATCCGGGCATGCACTGCCGAAGTCATAGTAAATCTCCTTATATGCAAGTTGTGTTCTGATTATGAGGAGGTCCATGATTATTTTGCTATCACAAAAGGTGTCCCCAGACCGAAAATGTTTGAGAACCCCTGAGAGTATTCTAGCCTTTTACTTATTTATAGAGAAGGGCTAGGGAATGTTAACAGAATACAAATCAGGCCCTTAACTTAGAACATCAAACACTCATGCATTTCAGATGTTGATCAAATCGTTTTAATGTTTTAAATATTTCAGAGTGAGGATTGCATTCATTATCAAAGATATGCGTTATCAAAGACATCTCACAATCAGCACAGAGACATTATCTTGAAAAAAATAAACTCTTCAAGAGTATCCAGACCCCACCATTTTAGTGCTAAACAAAACGTGTGCAGTGGAAGTGGGCCCCAAAAAACTATGAGCCCCCCAAAAATTCTTCAAAAGTAGCTTGCCCCCACCATGCTAAACAACATGTGTGTGGAAGTGGGCCCATGTGCAAGGGACTACAGAACAGGAAATGCCACTCTGAGACACAGTACACATGTGGCGTCTACCTCAAAGAAGGCTTAATGAGCTGAGAGGACACAGCTGGTGCACAGCATGCTTGGATTTTAAACAAAGCCCGAATGATTGCATTTTAATCGTGTCTGTCAGGAATGAGCCACAGAATCTGTGGCGTGAAACTCAGTATCTGCTAGAAAGCACTAGTAAAACACAGTAGGATGCTACTACTACAACTACTTGTTTACTGTTATTAGAATTATTCTAATAAGATTACAACTCTAGCAGGATGTAAACAACAATATGTCTTCATCTTCCCATTCTATTTTTCTTCCTTTTCCAATCTGGTTCCAGGAAGCCACGAGACTTTTGTGCTTCTAAAAGTTTTTAACAGATCACCAGGCCAGAATTCCTCTCAGTGAACAAACAGCAAATGATGTACTGCTCAGTCATTCGGAGTTGTTTATGACCAGGTAGGGCAGAAATAAATAGAAAGAGATGGAGAGATTATATCCCAGTTAGGTAATAGGCTGGAAACAGAGAACAGGTCTAAGGTATTAGCTATGTAACCCTGATGTTTCCTCTGCTCACTATCACCAAGTGCTTCAACAACACTGAATGGTACATGATCCCATCCATGACTTCTGAACTTCCTTGATTAGCTAACTGTACCGCATTTATTTTTGTATTTTTTTTTTGTTGCATAGCTGCCATGTACAGTACCAGTCAAAAGTTTGGACACACCTACTCATTCAAGGGTTTTTCTTGATTTTCTACATTGTAGAATAATAGTGAAGATATCAAAACTATGATATAACACATGTGGAATCATGTAGTAACCAAACAAGTTTTAAATTCTTCAAAGTAGCCACCCTTTGCCTTGATAACAGCTTTGCACACTCTTGGCATTTTCTCAACCAGCTTCACCTGGAACGCTTTTCCAACAGTCTTAAAGGATGTCCCACATCGTCAGAGCACTTGTTGGCTGTTTTTTCTTCACTCTGCGGTCCAACTCATCCCAAACCACCTCAATTGGGTTGAGGTCGTGTGATTGTGGAGGCCAGGTCATCTGATGCAGCACTCCATCACTCTCCCTCTTGGTGAAATAGCCCTTACACAGCCTGGAGGTGTCTTAGGTCATTGTCCTGTTGAAAAACAAATTATAGTCCCACTAAGCTCAAACCAGATGGGATGGCATATCGCTGCAGAATGCTGTTGTAGCCATGCTGGATAAGAGTGCCTTGAATTCTAAATAAATCACTGAAAGTGTCACCAGCAAAGTACCCCCACATCATAACACCTCCTCCTCCATGCTTCACAGTGGGAACCACAAACCACAAATGCGGAGATCATCCGTTCACCTACTCTGCGTCTCACAAAGACACGGTGGTTGAACCAAAAATCTCAGATTTGGACTCCCAAACGACAGATTTCCACCTGTCTAATGTACATTGCTTGTGTTTCTTGGCCCAAACAAGTCTCTTATTCTTATTGGTGTCCTTTAGTAGTGAAGGTCTGATTCACGCAGTCTCTTCTGAACAGTTGATAGTGAGATGTGTCTGTTACTTGAACTCTGTGAAGCATTTATTTGGGCTGCAATTGTTGAAGCTGGTAAATCTAATGAACTTATCCTCTGCAGCAGAGGCAACTCTGGGTCTTCCTTTCCTGTGACGGTTCATCATAGCGCTTGATGGTTTTTGCGACTGCACTTGAAACTTCCGCATTTACTGACCTTCATGTCTTAAAGTAATGCTGGACTGTTGTTTCTCTTTGCTTATTTGAGCTGTTCTTGCCATAATATGGACTTGGTCTTTTACCAAATAGGGTTATCTTCTGTATACAACACCTACCTTGTCACAACACAACTGATTGTCTTAAATGCATTAAGAAGGAAAGAAATTCCAGAAATTAACTTTTAACAAGGCACACCTGTTAATTGAAATGCACTCCAGGGGACTCCCTCATGAAGCTGGTTGAGAGAATGCCAAGAGTGTGCAAAGCTATCATCAAGGCAAAGGGTGGCTACTTTGAAGAATCTCAAATATAAAATATACTTTGATTTGTTTAGCACTTTCTTGGTTACTACATGATTCCATATGTGTTATTTCATAGTTTTGATATATTTTATATAATGTAGAAAATAGTAAAAATAAAGAAAAACCCTTGAATGAGTAGGTGTCCAAACTTTTGACTGGTACTGTATATTGAAACCATGAGTCTATAAAACTAAACTAAACCATGTATATTCAAATAAAACTAAACCTGTGCCTGTTGTCTCCCGTTGCATAGCGGCTAAGAAGGCTCAGTGGCTGGAGAAGGAGGAGAAGGCGAGGCGTCTGAGGGAGAGCCAGCTCGAGGAACGCAGGAAGAGGCTGGAGGACCAGAGACTGAAGCTTGAGAAACGAAGAGCCCTCCTGGAGGAGAAACAGAGGCAGAAACTTGAAAAGAACAAGGTGGGGAGTAGAGGCCTGGAGGAGGGTCACATTCAATATCTCTCGCTTGCTCAATTGTTGTGTGCAGTTTTGTTATCAGCTTGGTTAGTCTAGGGTACACATACAGCCAATGATCTAAGCTTTAATTAATAATCATTTTAGGAATAATATTCAATTCTAAGCGGTTGCTTTGGGTGGAGAGGGCACATACATGGTGGTTTGGTATTTTGTAAATATTACATATCACTGTTCTCAGCTAAGTGTAGCTTCTTGAGAGAGTCACAGTTTTTGTCTCCCAATGTCCCCACCACAGGAGCGCTACGAGGCGGCCATCAAGAAGTCAACCAAAAAGACCTGGGCTGAGATCCGTCAGCAGAGATGGTCCTGGGCCGGCGGCCTCAACCAGACCTCCCGCAGACAAAGTGAGTCGCACTGGAACCACGTAGAACCTCATAGAACCGTATAGACATGAACCACCCAGAACTTCAATGAATTGCTTGTACAGAGTACCTTCATAGTCTAACTGATATTAATTATTTACGGTGTCCTAAGGTTTTGGTGTTAGGCCATTGTTAGGCACTGTAATTTGGTTGGGGTGGTAATGTTCTGAGTACCATTAGAATAGCGAGATTAGTCATTCTACAGTATAATTCATGTTTACTAACATTATTTTGCCTAACAGTGGCTCACTATTTCTACTTGACTTCATTTATCACTGAATCACTGAGTACCATTATGATTTAGACTGGATTTGTATTCTTAACGTACCGTTTCTCTCACTCCAGATTCTCACTGTTCAGTAGAGTCCAGAAATAGGAGATAGAAGGGAAAAGGTGTCATGTATATGTTTCATTCGACTTGCTGCGTGAGCTGCAAGGTGTTGAGTTGATCAGAGCTGTAAGGAATCGACTCAGGGTTCAGTGTGCCAACTCTCTCCTATGCTGCTCAGTCCAGCAATGACGCAAGCTTGTGAAAGGCTATCTCTTTGATTGTGACCTTGAGGTCAAGAACCTTCTCTCCTCTCTGAAGTGTAAATGAAAATGAGTGTGTGTGGATGTGTTTTGGTTTGAGCAACAAAGACAATCTATTTTTCCACTTTTCCGGTTGTTGCTTTTATATACAAAGATATGTTTCTGGGTTTTAGATGCCATTCATAAACCCAGTCATTTAACTTTCCCAATTTTACCCCAAACTTTTTCCAGTACCCTAACCCCTTCCCCAGATTAAAAGCACTCTGAATCTGTCCTGTCCGAGTGGACTGCTTAATAATGAATGAGGTGAATCAAAGAGTTAGCCCTGTGTAAATAGAGTGAAACAGGTCTGTCTGAGCCAACAGCCTAAAATGAAACAGTGAATGGTGAAGTGGTCCTCCTGTAGGTCTAGCTCTATCAGCTGCATGGTCCAGGGAGACAGACAGAGGGGTCTTGTATTGGGGAGTGGGTAGCAGGTGCGCTATCTCGTTTAATAGCTGGGTGCTCTGCCATATATGACAATGACTTCAAATGAAATCCCAAGTTCAAGGACATTGAGAATTGGTGGCACTCCAATTATTTTTTTTTAAGGGACAAAAAAAGACGTCACCTTATTTCACCTTTTTATTTTTGGACGGACAGGCTACCGTGTTTCGGCAGTTTTGCCTTCATCAGATCAACAAGAGATGTGCCAAAGCCATAGTTTTTTTTTTATATGCAGATGCCAGATAATTACAGATAATTACAATTGCCCACACCTGTGTGAGGATGGTAATAAAAACATTAGTGGACCAACAATTGTTACTATATACACATACAAATAAACAGATCAGCAGAATAAACTTGATAAATAGCATTTAGGTATCACAATGACATGAACTTGGGATTTCATTTGAAGAGGGGTCTTATATATCTGAGCTCAGCGATCTCGAACCCTCCTCTCCCCTACGACTCCAGCACAGCCTCGTCGGGTCCCCACCCCGCCAGCCTTGTGAACAGTTGTTGTCTGTTGCGTTCTCTCCGGTGCAGGCAGATGCTCGGCCTCCACCGTCAACTTGCCAAGACAGGTGGACCCTGTCATTAACAACAGGCTGTCCAAGTCCTCTGCCACCCTCTGGAACTCCCCCAACAGAAGTAAGGACGACCGACCTGCGTCAATGTCCAACAGGCCTCTATATAAACCCCCCTCCTCCCCTCTGCCCACCCCCTCCCTCTCAGATCTCCTTACCTTACCCCGATCTAGTGTTTGGTTTTTCTTTTAACTGTTGTTGCTGGTGGCCTGCCTGCCTGCCTGCCTGTTGCTTGGTGACCGGTCATTTCCTATCCCTAAAACACTACATCACCTCCCTCACACCCCCAGTCTCGTGTGCATCGTGGTTTTGTTGATGTTGTTGTTGATTGATTTACCTTCTCTTTGCATTTTTGATCAGCCCTGACATTCATATTTTGTGATAATCTTTTATAATGGTGTATATATGTTTCTGTCACTTCGGTCCCAACACCCTCCTCTTCCACACTCTTTGGTTGTCCTCCACTCTGCTGTGGTGATATGCTGTGTTGGTGGTGGTGCGGTGTCGGTGGTGGTATGGTGTCAATGGTATGGTGTTGTGGTGTCAGTAGTGGTGGTGTGGTGTCAGTAGTGGTGGTGTTGTGGTATTATGGTGTCAGTAGTGGTGGTGTGGTGTCAGTAGTGGTGGTGTTGTGGTATTATGGTGTCAATAGTGATGGTGTGGTGTCAGTAGTGGTGTCAGTAGTGATGGTGTTGTGTTTGTGTCGTCAGTAGTGGTTGTGTGGTGTTAGTGATGGTGTTGTGGTGGTGGCGTGATGTCAGTGATAGTGGTGTGGTATTGTGGTGTCAGTAGTGGCAGTGTCGTCAGTAGTGGTTGTGTGATGTCAGTAGTGGTGGTGGTGTGTCAGTAGCGGTGTGGTGTCAGTAGTGGTGGTGGTGTGGTGTCAGTGATGGTGGTGTCATTTATGGTGTGGTGTCAGTAGTGGTGGTTGTGTGTCAGTGATGGTGCTGTGGTGTCAGTAGTGGTGGCACAAATGTACAAGTGCATGGTCAGATAGTCATGGCTGAACTCTTTATTGACTTATTACATTATGTAGATAAGAGATCTCAGATAGAGAGGTCAGCAAAAGCTGCTACAATATTAATATTCAGCTTTATTGTCATTCACTATTTTAGATGTTGTCATGTCTCTCATAACCAACTTTTATTGATCTCCAATACCACACCACTGTAATGGTTGTTCAAATGCAATATTCAGACATCAATAGTCAATTCTTACATGAGGAACACAGAATGTCCTCCCTCAGCAGACGTATATTTTCCAGAAGCTTCCATATAAAATCCAGTCGATTTAGCAGTTACAAATGTTCTGGTTTCAGGATATACAGTAAGTATGCCAATAACAGCCAGATGCGTTTATAGACCCAGGATCCCAACTACCAGGTGTACATTTGATCAAACAGCAGCCAAGTAAATGTCTTGCCGCATTGAAGGAGAAAAAAAATCCTCCTGACTGTTGCTTAGCAACAAGGCCAGGGCCTAGTTGGGTTATCAACCATAAAATACTTTGTGAAAATGATCTGTCCAAAAATATAGCCAAGGTAACCCCAGGTCCATTAGATAATATGAACCAATCAATTATATTAGCAACTTAGTATATTTGTCTATGCTTTTCAGCATTTTCCATTCACTGACAGGTGACATCCTAAATGTGCTTTACATGCATCTACAGAAATTACACATCACGCTTATCATCAGCTTCTATGTGTTGCTGTTGTGAGATTACCTTACATGGGTGAATGTGTGTGTGACTGTATGTATGTACGTACGTATGTGATTAGTTAAAGCATGCAGAGAGAGCTGAGTGATCTACACAAGCATAGCTGACTTGACCTAAGGAGCCGTATCAAGGTCGCATCCCAAATGGCACCCTATGGGCCCTGGTCAAAAGTAGTGCACCGGCCGTGATTGGGAGTCCCATAGGGTGGCGCACAATTGGCCCAGCGTTGTGTAGGCAGTCATTGTAAATACGAATTTGTTCTTAACTGACTTACCTAGTTAAATAAAAAAATACAAATAGTGGATAGGGTGCCATTTGGGATGCTCATTAGCATAGCCGACTTGACTCAGGGCCACACAATAAACCAGTATGCGGCAGGTAACGTAGTGGTTAGGAGTGTTGGGCCAGTATCTGAAAGGTTGCTGGTTCAAATCCCTGAGCAGACTAGGGGAAAAATCTGTGGATGTGCCCTTTAGCAAGTCACTTAAACCTAATTGCTCCTGTAAGTCATTTTGGATAATATTGTCTGCTAAAATGTACAGCACCGAAGCAATGTACAGGAAGTCTCTTAACAGAATGGTATTTAGGCCTTTACCGTTTTGGTCACCTCATTGTGGACATTCTGAGACATTCCACTGTCAAATTGTCCTTGTGATGGAGTTGAACTTGAGAAGCCCATGTAAATATTATATTGTGAGATACTATGAATGGCCCATTGAAGATGCTGAAACTCTGTAGTCAGATAATTGCCAATTACTTAGACAGAAGTTTGCGAGACACCAGTAGACTCAGGGGGAGGGTCAGACTCGTTACCCCAGTTTGAGAGGAACGGGAGGTACTGTATTATGTATGTTACAGTACTACGCAACGCTGCATTGCACAGTGTCCCTATTTCAACTCATCTTCCAAAGGTTTGTCATTTCTCCTCCGAATCCTCCTCTACACAGAACTCTCATAGAGGCCTCTAACAAATCCACCAGTCTGGTTCTTTCACTACAATGCCAGTTCTGTGTTTTTTTGCCTTATATGCTGTGTTTGAAATGTTCTTCATTTCTGATATTGGTGTAGTTTTAGGGACAAATGATTTCAGGCTCTCGCAATGTTCAAAACACATTTGCTCGGACATTACATTTGTTCCAGTTATGATTGTTCTTGAGTGTTTGTCAGAAATCTGCATCCCAAATGCCACCCTATTCCCCATGTAGTGCACAAATTTTGTCCAGAGTCCTATGGGCCCTGGTCAAAACGAATGCACTATATAGGGAATGAGGTGCCAACCAATGTCTGTGTAGCAGCCCATCACAATGCATCAAACACATCCTCCTGTTGTTGAACTTCATATGGATCAGTCTTCATCTTATGACACTAATGCAACACTTAACATCATATGACAGACAAACATATGATACTGACCTAATGACATTATAAGAGTGAGCCTTACTCGTAGCATCCGGGTAGTGTTGGCTATAATTAAGCAATAAGGCCCAGGGGGGTGTGGTATATACCACGGCTAAGGGCTGTTCTTAGACACGACGCAAAGCCGTGGTATATTGGCCATATATCACAAACCCAGAGGTGCCTTATTGCTGTTATAAACTAGTTACCAACGTAATTAGAGCAGTAAAAATACATGTTTTTGCCATACCTGTGGTATATGGTCTGATATACCATGGCTGTCAGCCAATCAGCATTCAGGTCTCGAACCACCCAGTTTATAATGCTGAATTGATCAGAAACTTTAACCTGCCTTTGCATGGCCTACTAGATAGCCATGGCTTTTGGGTGGTGTGTTTTGTAATGGTAAGTCATCTAGAAAGAAGTAACATTTTCAAAATGAAGCGGTTGAGTCGGTTTGTTAATATGTGTGATTGGTAAAGTTGTATTAATGACATGTAACTAGGTGAAACACCTCCAGATTTCTCCACATCATAATGTACAACTGGAGAGACGTCTGTGACTGTCTTTGTGTGGTCAGAGTGAGGTTGGTACAGTTAGAGAGAGTGTGTTCAGACAGAGGCCTGTTTGTGTTGGGGGATGAAAAGCTGTGCTGCAGTGTCGTCAGTGAGTGACTGGGGAATGGTGGCTGAACCTGGTGGTGGTGCAGTGTCTGGTTTAGGGAGTCTGCAGTGTGTGTGTGTGTGGGGGGGGGGGTAAGAGCACCCAGGTACTAACAGCACTCTCTTGTGTCTCCCAGCTCGCAGTCTGCGTCTGAGCCCGTGGGAGAGCCGCATCGTGGAGAGGCTCATGACTCCCACCCTGTCCTTTTTGGCCCGCAGCCGCAGCGCTGTGACTCTGCTCAACCCCAGCGACTCCCGGGACCTCCGTGAGTCACCCCTCTCTAGGACCCTTTACTCTACTTTTATTATAGAACTTAACATGACAAGAAATGTACCTTCTCTCCTTTTGTTTGTTGCTAACTTACAATTACAGGGTTGGAGCTTCCTTCTCTTTCAGAGAAAAACATACAGCATGTATGATATGCACCATACTCCCATTAGTTACAGTATCATGATTTCATGCCTTATTTCAGCCATAGGAAGTAAACTCACCTCAGCCACAAACATGAGTGGTTAAATCCTGCAGAACCTAATATTGCCAGACAGCCACCCTGAATGGTTGTATCTGCCACCATTACCTTCTCAGTAGCTGGCCTAAGTGGCCTATCATCATCATAACTGTAAGAGGAGTCTTGACCTGACCTAGTCCATCCAGCCTGTTTCTCTTCATCTCTGTGTTGTACTCAGACTCTCACCACTGCTCCCGTTCAGTCTCCGCCAGCCCCCTGGACACCTGCTCCCACCACCACCCTCACCGGAACACCTCCGAGCGCTGGAGGGGAGGAGTGTCCGCCAGCACGCCTGACATCACACAGCGCCAACGCCGACGGAGCTCAACGCCGGTTAGCTTACATCCTCACACACACACTGATGTGTAGTTACATGTATTCTACCCTCCTCCGGTCTCCCAACCACCATGTCATTAGCACTAACTGGTCACCCCTTTCTCTCTGTTTCTCAAAGTTGGATAAGAAAAAGAAAGAGAAGAAAGACAAGGAGAGGGAGAACGAAAAAGAGAAGAATGCTCTTTCCAAAGAGATCGTGCTGAAGAAGAAGAAGACCGCAACAACGACCCAGGCCACCACCAGATCCAGGCCAGCGTCAAGGTGTTGTTACAGATCAGAGCCCAAAATCTGGTCTTGGACTTAACAGCACAACTACTCTAAACTGTCCTATACCACATGTCCCTACAGTAGAATCTTCCTTATACTGTCAGCCTTTCAAGTTAGAAATCTTATCTGTTTGTTAAAAAAAGCTATTAATCTACGGTTTATATATACTGTCAAACTGTTTTATTTTCCTCTCTGCTACATTATCTCTCTCTATAATCATTGACCAAGACAAGACAGTCATCTTGTATTTGACCTTTATGTATTAGATGCTAATAGAGTGTTTGTGAAGAGAGATCCGCATCGGGTTAGCTTAGTGCTTAGCAGGGGGATCGAGGTTCAGCCCCGGGCCAGGTTAAATGGTCTGTCTCACTGACAGATGGTCCCGACTGTTTTAACTGGGCCTAAAGAGCCGCTGGATACCATTCAGCTGAGGGCCCTGTCTGCCAAGACCAGGAGCAGGAGGGAGGCAGCAGCACTCGGACAGAATGGGGTTTCCCTGAGTGATGCTGGTGCTGCTCTGGGAAACCGAGAAGAACCATGGGTTGCTTCCCAAGTGGCACCCTATTCTCTATATAGTGCACTACTTTTGTCCAAAGCCCTTGCTGTGCCCTACATAGGGAAGAGGGTGCTATTTGGGAATCAGCCATGGTCTCATCTCACGTCTGACTACAACAGGGCCATGGGACCATGGCAGCGTTATTGAGCGGTGAACGTTTACGTAGAGATTCAGTCAGTCATTCTCAATAATACTTTTTCTGACCTAGTTCAAGACCACAGAGTTGATGTTGAAATATTAAATGAAATAACCTGAAACCTGTCTGAAAGGAAAACTACAGATATGATTTC
Organism: Oncorhynchus keta; assembly: GCF_023373465.1. Taxonomy (NCBI): domain Eukaryota; kingdom Metazoa; phylum Chordata; class Actinopteri; order Salmoniformes; family Salmonidae; genus Oncorhynchus; species Oncorhynchus keta. Next base: position 24,268,204 of record NC_068439.1, read on the forward strand.
TAATGCTGTTTTTATTTACACTCCCCTCTCTTTTCCATTCCTTTTTCCATCTTTGCCTCTCCTTTCTCCCTTCCTGCAGCAGTACCCCCAAACCGAAAAACAGACCTCCGTCGCCTGCGGCGCCCAAAAGCAGACCGTTGTCCCCCTGCCCTCCAATGGCCCCCAAGAACCCCTCCACAGACAAGAAGACCCGCTCGGGCACCAAAACCCGCCCCAAACGAGCCCAGACACCTGCCAGGGTACAGCCCCAGCCGGTCGCCGCTGTCGCCGTGGAAACAAACAGTGAGCCTCATCAGCCCGACACTCCTGAGACAAAGAGTAAGTGTGTTCACCATGGTTACTGTATCCAAGCGCCAGGGTGTGTTTTAAATGTTTTGGCCTACAGCCACACCAGTAGTGTTACTGGAGCGCACACGTTGAGTGCAGTGGAGGCTGCTGAGGGAAGGACGGCTCATAATAATGACTGGAACGGCGCAAATGAAATGGTATCAAACACCTGGAAACCATGTTTGATGTATTTGATACCATTCCACTTATTCTGTTCGTCATTGCCACGAGCCCGTTCTCCACAATTAAGGTGCCACCAAACTCCTGTGGTTGAGTGTGGCCTTCAGCACAAGCACATACTGTATATTCTGATATTTGTTTCTCTGGAGTTCATGTATCTTTTATTATCCAGAGTTACTCTACCGTAAAGGCCATACATTATTACTACGGTCCCACTGTCCAAGATCAGGTGGGTCCCATGTTTCTCTTCAGCTGCTACTTAGTCTTTCTTCTCTGCTTGGAGAAAACACGCAGATTGTTTAGACTTTGATGTTTGCTTCAGATGAGCCCTGAAGCATTTTCCAGGGTCATGGTCTATCATGTGGCTTCTCATCTGAAACAGAGGCCTCTCCTGTCCCTCTTGCTCTTACAGGCGCCAGTAACGTTCCTGCCATTATGGTGTCTTCGGCGCCGGTGACACCCCCATCGTTGAGCGCACCAGTCACAGTGGTCACCTCCACTCCTGCCTCAACCCTTGAGCTGGCTACCCCAACTGCCCCGGCTGCCTCAGCTTCCCCGGCTACCTCATCTACTCCAGCTTCCAGGCCCTCAGCCGGCACCAACGACCCAGAGGAAGCAGCACGAGTGCTGGCTGAGAAACGCAGACAGGCCAGAGAGCAACGGGAGAGAGAAGAGCAGGAGCGCCTTGAGCAGGAGCAGAGGTTAAGGTCAGTCTAAAACTGTCTGGAGTTGATTAAACATGTCATTGGGTTAATATTATAGCACTGTTTAATAATTAAGTATTATAGACTGGAGTGTATTTATATGTCTGTCTATAGACGTGAAGGGTTTACTGAATGTACAAGACAAGTTTTTAACATTTTATTTCACCTTTATTTAACCAAGTAAGCTAGTTGAGAACAAGTTCTGTGACCTGGCCAAGATAAAGCAAAGCAGTGCGACACAAACAACAACACAGAGTTACACATAGAATAAACAAGTGTACAGTCAATAACACAATAGAAAAAAAGAAAGTCTATATACAGTGTGTGCAAATGACGTGAGGTGGTAAGGCAATAAATAGGACATAGTAGCGAAGTAATTACAGTTTAGCAAATTAACACTGGAGTGATTGATGAGCAGATGATGATGTGCAAGTAGAAATACTGGTGTGCAAAAGAGCAGAAAAGTTCATAAAAACAATATGGGGATGAGGTAGGTATTTTGGGTGGGCTATTTACAGATGGGCTATGTACAGCTGCAGCGATCAGTTAGCTGCTCAGATAGCTGATGTTTAAAGTTAGTGAAGGAAATAGAAGTCTCCAGCGATTTTTGCAATTCGTTCCAGTCATTGGCAGCAGAGAACTGGAAGGAAAGGCGGCCAAAGGAGGTGTTGGCTTTGGGGATGACCAGTGAGATATACCTGCTGGAGCGCATGCTACGGGTGGGTGTTATCGTTACCAGTGAGCTGAGATTAGGCGGAGCTTTATCTAGCATAGACTTATAGATGACCTGGAGCCAGTGGGTCTGGCGACGAATATAAGTGTGTAGCATTAGCATGAATCATTGTATGTGTGTTGATATGAGAATATTGTCCAGTATGAGAGTATCTTAGCATGTGCAGACTTAACGGTGCGTGCTCCCCGTGCAGGATTGCTCGTGAGGAGGGCATGGCTCGGGAGGCAGAGGAGAGGAGGCGCAGGGAGGAGGAGGCGCACCTCATGGCAGAGGACCAGCGTCTGAGAGACGAGGCACAGCGTCTGGAGGAGGAGGTGGTGGTGCGGGAGAGAGCCAGGGCTGAACAGGAGCAGAATGAACGCCTGCAGAAACAGGTGAGAGCAGCATTATGGGTAATGGAGTCTTGACATAGAATATATGACAGGCAGCCTTCAAAGTTGCTTTCTGCATAGTCCATCAGGCCAGCCACCTGATAACAACAAATGAAAGGATTCTCAACATATTAAAATACATAAACTGAATAGTCCAATTTCCAACTCTGAAACCTATCCTCTGAAACCCTATCATCTAAGTACGTCTAGGTATGGGAGGGAATGTGTGTTACTGTGAGGTGTACCATCAGCATGTAACAGCCTCCATGCCCAGTCTAGGCAGATGCCAGCTGTTGACCTTCATAATAGTGTTGGCCCAGCATTTAGTGGAGCTGAGAGGGCCGTTGTGACTCTGAGATGGTGACAGTTCTGTCCTCCCTCTGTCTGCGCATTGCAGTGAGCTGACAGGGGATAGGGAGCGACAGTGTACCCACTACGCACTTGAGTCCCTTCTCCACCTAGGGAAGCACAGTTCAATTTGCCATTTGTCTAACACTGCCAGCCATCTTCCATGCAGTGTGTCAAGATAGTCAGGCATCAGACAGTAGTTTAAGCTCCTTGTTCGCACACGCTTTTTCAGTTCCGCCCACCAATTTTCTATGGGATTGAGGTCAGGGCTTTGTGATGGCCACTCCAATACCTTGACTTTGTTGTCCTTAAGCCATTTTGCCACAACTTTGGAAGTATGCTTGGGTTCATTGTCCATTTGGAAGACACATTTGCGACCAAGCTTTAACTTTCTGACTGATGTCTTGGGATGTTTCAATATATACACATAATTTCCCTCCCTCATGATGCCATCTAGTTTGTGAAGTGCACCAATCCCTCCTGCAGAAAATCACCCCCACAACATGATGCTGCCACCCCCGTTATTCACGGTTGGGATGGTGTTCTTTGGTTTGCAAGCCTCCCCCTTTTCCCTCAAAACATAACAACGATGGTCATTATGGCCAAACAGTTCTATTTGTGTTGCATCAGACCAGAGGATATTTCTCCAAAAAGTACAATCTTTGTCCCCATGTGCAGTTGCAAACCGTAGTCTGGATTTTCTATGGCGGTTTTGGAGCAGTGGCTTCTTCCTTGCTGAGCGGCCTTTCAGGTTGTCGATATAGGACTTGTTTTACTGTGGATATAGAGACTTTTGTACCTGTTTCCTCCAGCATCTTCACAAGGTCCTTTGCTGTTGTTCTGGGATTGATTTGCACTTTTCGTACCAAAGTACGTTCATTTCTAGGAGACAGAACGCGTCTCCTTCCTGAGCGGTATGACAGCTGCATGGTCCCATGGTGTTTATACTTGCGTACTATTGTTTATAAAGAAGAACGTGGTACCTTCAGGCGTTTGTAAATTGCTCCCAAGGATGAACCAGACTTGTGGAGGTCCACAATGTTTTTCTGAAGTCTTGGCTGATTTGTTTTGATTTTCCCATGATGTCAAGCAAAGAAGCACTGAGTTTGAAGGTAGGCCGTGAAATACATCCACAGGTAAACCTCCGATTGACTCAAAAGATGTCAATTAGCATCCCAGAAGTTTCTAAAGCCATGACATCATTTTCTGGAATTTTCTAAGCTGTTTAAAAAGGCACAGTCAACTTAGTGTATGTGAACTTCTGACCCACTGGAATTGTGATACAGTGAATTAATTAGAAGTGAAATAATCTGTCTGCAAACAATTGTTGGAAAAATTACATGTCGTGCACAAAGTAGATGTCCTAACCGACTTGCCAAAACTATAGTTTGTTAACAATACATTTGTGGAGTGGTTGAAAAACAAGTTAATGACTCCAACCTAAGTGCATGTAAACTTCAGACTTAAACTGCAGGTAGTTTAGTTTTTTTTGCGAAGCATAACATATTATTGATGTTGTCATTTACTTCCTTGCTGCCTGCAGTATATCCGACCAAGCTTTAACCTGGAGCGGCAGGTAGCCTAGTGGTTAGAGCGTCGGACTTGTGACCGAAAGGTTGCAAGATCTTATCCCCAAGCTGACAAAGGAAAAATACATCGTTCTGCCCCTGAACAAGGCAGTTAACCTTGTTCTTAACTGACTTGCCTAGTTAAATAAAATAATACAAATAAATAAACATTTTTAAATCCCCTCGGTTGGTCTAATTAATGACAGATGGGATTTTGACATATTATAGCTTGGTTTTCATCCCTCCATTCACAAAGTCTGTTTATTACTGATTACTCAGTAATAAAGGGGTGGCAGGTAGCCTAGTAGTTAGAGCGTTGGGCCAGTAAGCAAAAGGTTGCTAGATCAAATCCCCGAGCTGTCGTTCTGCCCCTGAACAAGGTAGTTAACCCACTGTTCCTAGGCTGTCATTGTAAATAATAATTTGTTATTAACCGACTTGCCTAGTTCAATAAATGTTTTAAAAATCTAACTACCCTGTGAGCCATGTAAGGGAAATATTATTTGAGACATCAAGCCCTGCCCTACAGTGCCTGCTGCAGTGTAGACTTTTACTGCCACCTAGTGGTTAAGGAATTTATTTATTTATCAATTCCCTAGATGTTCAAATTGGCAAAATGATACATTTTTACAAATGACGTTGAAAGAATGTATCCTAATTCTATTTTTCGTTAATCAAGATTGACATGGTTCCATTTCATTGTCAAGTAATTTCCTTGTTATCATAATAACAGCACATACAGTAGGCCTATTCAATCATACTATTGATAATGTATTGATCATGTTGCTTTCCCCTGTCTGTCTGTGTCTGTGTCAGAGGGAAGAGGCTGATGTCAGAGCTCGTGAGGAGGTGGAGCGTCAGCGCTTGGAGAGAGAGAAGCACTTCCAGAAGGAGGAACAGGCACGCCTGGAGAGAAAGAAGGTAGAGAAGGATGGAGGGATCAGAGACAGAGGGATGGAGGGATCAGAGACAGAGGGATGGAGGGATCAGAGACAGAGGGATGGAGGGATCAGAGACAGAAGGATGGAGGGATCAGAGACAGAGGGATGGAGGGATCAGAGACAGAGGGATGGAGGGATCAGAGACAGAGGATGGAGGGATCAGAGACAGAGGGATGGAGGGATCAGAGACAGAGGGATGGAGGGATCAGAGACAGAAGGATGGAGGGATCAGAGACAGAAGGATGGAGGGATCAGAGACAGAGGGATGGAGGGACAGAAGGATGGAGGGATCAGAGACAGGATGGAGGATGGAGGGATCAGAGACAGAGGGATGGAGGGATCAGAGACAGAAGGATGGAGGGATGAAACAGAGGATGGAGGGATCAGAGACAGAGGGATGGAGGGATCAGAGACAGAAGGAGAGACAGAGGGATGGAGGGATGAGACAGGGATGGAGGGATCAGAGACAGAGGGATGGAGGGATCAGAGAGGGAGAAGGATGGAGGGATCAGAGACAGAAGGATGGAGGGATCAGAGACAGAGGGATCAGAGACAGAGGGATGGAGGGATCAGAGACAGAGGGATGGAGGGATCAGAGACAGAAGGATGGAGGGATCAGAGACAGAGGGATGGAGGGATCAGAGACAGAGGGATGGAGGGATCAGAGACAGAAGGATGGAGGGATCAGAGACAGAGGGATGGAGGGATCAGAGACAGAGGGATGGAGGGATCAGAGACAGAGGGATGGAGGGATCAGAGATAGAGGGATGGAGGGATCAGAGACAGAGGGATGGAGGGGGAAGCAAAGTGGAGAAGTCAAGCATGTCTGTAGTTTTTACAGTGTGTATCAAAATACCTATCATGTATCCTTACAAGGAAAATATCTAAGTCTATACAAAAATCTGTTGAAATACAATACATTAGTTGTAAAAAATGAAATGATGATGACTTAATCTGCCTCTGCGATTGAATTTCACAGCGCCTTGAGGAGATCATGAAGAGGACACGTAAGAGTAGTGATGCTGGAGAAAAGGTGAGTCGTGATGCAGGAGGAAAAAGGTGAGTCGTGATGCTGGAGGAAAAAGGTGAGTCGTGATGCTGGGAGAAAAAGGTGAGTCGTGATGCGGGAGAAAAAAAGGTGAGTCGTGATGCTGGAGAAAAAGGTGAGTCATGATGATGGAGAAAAGGTGAGTAGTGTAAGGCCTATGCTTCATATTAAAACCCTTATAATAATAATACAACATTATATTTATATAGTGCTTTATAGACCTTAATACATTTACATTTTAGTCATTTAGCAGACGCTCTTAACCAGAGTGACTTACAGTAGTGAGTGTATACATTTTCTTATTTTCGTATAGACCTACCCCCCCTCTTTGTTTGACTGCATTTATATAGTGCTCTTCCAGATCGTCAAAGCACCACCAATGTGTAGCACCCGTGGTTGATGCATGGCAACCATGTGCCATTTTATGTTTTTCTAGCCTACACTGCCGAAGGATTCCACTCCCCCAGCACAGGCCAATGGCAAGGACACTACGGACAGAAGTAAAGGTAAGTTCGCTGCGATGTAACTTGCAATGTCACTTTGTTCTCCCTCCATCCTTGAAAACCCAGCCTGTTAAGGGCTATGTACAGTATTTGTTTAAGAGTAAACTATATCAATTACATTTGTAGAGTGTCACTCTGCTGACTCTCCAACATGTGAAAAAAAAGAAGCCAGTCAACAATGGAAAATGGTCCTTGACTAACTTTTTTTTCTGCAGCTCCTGAGAGCAAGCAGAGTGCAGCAGAGTCTGCCCCTGTGCTGAACGGTGTCCAGCCAGCCAAACACCAGAACGGTCTCTCAGCCAATGGTGAGGCTGCTGACTTTGAGCAGATCATTCAGATGCCCAATCACAGCGGGAGCAGCAACGGTGGGCCAGGGCAACTGGGGAGTGACATAGTCAGTGACCCAATCCTGGAGCCCTTCCTCATGAAAACATGTCCAATGAAGCCTCAGCATGCTGCAGGTAGCTATGCAGGTCAGGATTAATTCCTACATACATGCCTTATGATCAAAATGTTTATTTCAACATTACAAATTAAGTGTTTTATCACTGTAAGCAATCCAATGCTCTATAACCAAAATACCAGCATGTGTATAGCTCAGCACAGTTCTAGCTGTAATTAGCTAGAACATAAAGGCAACCTTAAAGGCAGACCTCGCCCCCCCTTCTAGCACTGACTACGACATTGAGGGAAAATTTACTTTATATGCCTGTGATATGTGGTTGTCCCACCTAGCTATCTTAAGATGAATGCACTAACTAAGTCGCTCTGGATAAGAGTGTCTGCTAAATGACTACAATGCAGGTCTAATTATCCTGTAATTAGTTAGAACTTAAAGGCAGCCTGAAAGGCAGGTCTAATTATGCTGTAATTAACTAGAATTTAAAGGCAGCCTGAAAGGCAGGTCTAATTATCCTGTAATTAACTAGAACTTAAAGGCAGCCTGAAAGGCAGGGTAATTATAGCATAATTAGACTAGAACTATTACTACAGTATGCAGAGAGGGGGCTCCAAACCTCTATCACTATCCCCAAGCCGGGGTCTCAGCCTCAGGGAGCTTAGGCAACATGCCCTATGTGGGACAGGGTCCCAGTCCTGTTTGGGCAGGCCCCTTGGGTTGGGAAGCGAGTCCCCATTCATCATGCCAAGAAGCCACAGCCGGTCTGGAAGACAGCCTAAACCAAGCAAAACAAAGAAAGAAAGCAATAGGACCAATTACATCTTGTATTATGTCCTCATACACAGTAGGCCATTATGTACTGTAGAATATAGCTCATATTCCCAATTGAAGCACAAATAAATGATTTGCTCTCTCTCTCTCTCTCTCGCTCTCTCTCTCTCCCTCCCTTTCATCTCCCTCCAGAAGTCCTCTGAGACACCAGGTCACCGGTCGATGCAATCAGTTTGTGCCACACGACACAGCAGCTTAGAAATAAAAAGTGTGCCAAACAAAAAAACAACAACTATGGACTGCTTTTAAATCACTAAAAACATATACCTAATGCCGCAGAGGTCGAGAAGGAGGAAGAAAACTCTGCGAAGAAATACTTGTTGAAAAATGAACAAAAAAAGCAAAAAATTACGTCTGTCTTCTTCACGGTGTGTTATAGTGTAACATGTGTTAAGTTTTATTGAAAATGTCACATGCAGAGGTTATGGTGCACCTTAAAACGACTGACAGTGTAATATTAGGAATGTTTGAGAATTATAAGACCTGGAAATATACAATATTTGACTATGGTTGTAATTATTATTATTATTATTATTATTATTATCATCGTTGTTATTCTATTGCTATTGTTATCTTAAGTTGAACAAAGTGTGTGTTGGTTCTTTTTGTCTTGTATAATTGAGTTATTGAACTAGGAGAGGGAGCAGAGCAGTGTGTACATGTATATGAGCCTGGCTGCCTAGGCCTCCTGCCATGGGGGAGCTGTGGGATAAAGCTTCATGAAATGGAGAGTGCCTGTCTTTCTTTCTGTCTGTCTGTGCGTCTGTTTGTGTCACTCTCGTCTATTGTTTAAGATGGTATGATACAGACTAAGTAGTACATTTCGGTTGGCTCAATGTCTGATAAGTGAAACATGAATGTATGGGACGTGAGTCTAACATTGTCACAGTCTTACATTTGCCAGGAGTTTGATCAGCGGTTGCTGGTTCTATCAGGACACAGTACAGTATCTGTCTGCTTTTCCATGTCGCTGCTGGTTCTATCAGGACACAGTACAGTATCTGTCTGCTGTTCCATGTCACTGCTGGTTCTATCAGGACACAGTACAGTATCTGTCTGCTGTTCCATGTCGCTGCTGGTTCTATCAGGACACAGTACAGTATCTGTCTGCTGTTCCATGTCACTGCTGGTTCTATCAGGACACAGTACAGTATCTGTCTGCTGTTCCATGTCGCTGCTGGTTCTATCAGGACACAGTACAGAATCTGTCTGCTGTTCCATGTCGCTGCTGGTTCTATCAGGACACAGTACAGAATCTGTCTGCTGTTCCATGTCGCTGCTGGTTCTATCAGGACACAGGACAGTATCTGTCTGCTGTTCCATGTCGCTGCTGGTTCTATCAGGACACAGTACAGTATCTGTCTGCTGTTCCATGTCGCTGCTGGTTCTATCAGGACACAGTACAGTATCTGTCTGCTGTTCCATGTCGCTGCTGGTTCTATCAGGACACAGTACAGTATCTGTCTGCTGTTCCATGTCGCTGCTGGTTCTATCAGGACACAGTACAGTATCTGTCTGCTGTTCCATGTCACTGCTGGTTCTATCAGGACACAGTACAGTATCTGTCTGCTGTTCCATGTCACTGCTGGTTCTATCAGGACACAGTACAGTATCTGTCTGCTGTTCCATGTCGCTGCTGGTTCTATCAGGACACAGTACAGTATCTGTCTGCTGTTCCATGTCACTGCTGGTTCTATCAGGACACAGTACAGTATCTGTCTGCTGTTCCATGTCGCTGCTGGTTCTATCAGGACACAGTACAGTATCTGTCTGCTGTTCCATGTCGCTGCTGGTTCTATCAGGACACAGTACAGTATCTGTCTGCTGTTCCATGTCGCTGCTGGTTCTATCAGGACACAGTACAGTATCTGTCTGCTGTTCCATGTCGCTGCTGGTTCTATCAGGACACAGTACAGTATCTGTCTGCTGTTCCATGTCGCTGCTGGTTCTATCAGGACACAGTACAGTATCTGTCTGCTGTTCCATGTCGCTGCTGGTTCTATCAGGACACAGTACAGTATCTGTCTGCTGTTCCATGTCGCTGCTGGTTCTATCAGGACACAGTACAGTATCTGTCTGCTGTTCCATGTCACTGCTGGTTCTATCAGGACACAGTACAGTATCTGTCTGCTGTTCCATGTCACTGCTGGTTCTATCAGGACACAGTACAGTATCTGTCCGCTGTTCAATTTCACTGCTGGTTCTATAAAGGCTCTATCTGCAAAAATATGATTCCTGAGATAATTTTCTTTCCAATTCTGAACCATTGTTGGTTTGAATGGTGTCAGCCATTTTTATCTTGTATTCTTTTGAACTTAACAACATGCATTTTGGTATTTAGAGTACTATATAGATAGAGAACAGAACAAGGCTACATCAATAGCTACATTTTGACAAAAATGCAGGTAGAACCTCAGTCCCAAACTCTCCAAATGTTAAAGTGGTGAATGAGAGGAGGGAGATGGAGGGAGGTTAAAGAGACTCTCTGTCCCTTGATCTGGCAGAGAGAGAGATGGATTTTGTCAGATCAAGGGACCAAGAGTGAAAAATGGAGTGATGGATGGAGAGAGAGATGGATAGATCTGTTAAGTGCAGCATTACAGCTGCTCTCTCTGATCACAACACACTTCACTAGAAATCACTGGGGTAGGATTGCCAGCCTGTTTACCCAGAGTAGCAGCTGGTGATGCAAATCATTGAGTCAGGTTCAAACCTCCATTTGACAATAATTACTTATTATTTTCTCAAGAGAGAAAAACACCACTGCTTCAGTGGACAATGGTAATTGTGAGTAGGTTTGTTGGTTATTAGTTTGATCGGATAAGTCATTATCTTCATCCCATATGGCACCCTATTCCCTTTATAGTGCACTACTTTTGAAGGAGTGCACTATATAGGGAATGGGCTGCCATTTGAGGCAGAGGCATAAGCTCATTATGCCAGAAGGTGGCAGCACTTGTTTACAAACATGATGCGGATCCTCTGTTCAACAACTGTTCAGATTTATCCTGCTGGTCTTTTATAATGGCATCCGTATTTATCTTTATCACAGATACTCCAGCGAGTAGAGGAAATATCATTATGATCGGATTAAATCATCAAAAAGGTCCGAAGGATAGTGAAAATGTCACGTGTTCCCCAAATGCCTTGTGCACAATATAGTGATTTTACAGCATCCAAAAACAAAAACGCAACTAAGATTTTTGCTGTTATTATTCCCTCAAAAATACCAAAACATGACTCATCTCTCATCATCATTCAGGCACCACCAGCGTTTCCAGACCAGGTCTGATCCACGTGATGGATCATCTGCAGCTGATGAAATCACTGAAGAAAGGAGCTTCACTCTTATCTATCCATCTATTTATAGGAGAGTGTTGGACAGTCCAATGACATATGGGCTTCAGTCATGGTCTATGCCAAGAGGGTCTGTGTCTAGGGAATAGGGTGCTATTTGGGTCACAGGCAAGGACTTGATTCATTGGGAAGGTGGGACAGGATCCATTATGATGGATTGAGCCACCTCTGCCTCCATTTGAAACGCTGAAGGTTCCCAAAGTGGCAACTTAAGAGAATTGATTTGATTCATGACATTACAGATAGTTTATTGTGGTGTTTATTGGTTATTGGTTGCCAGGGTTGTAACTGAATACATGTATTAAAAAAAACACTTGATTATTACTTCTTGGATCACTTAAATTCAGAAAAGGACGTTTGCGAAAAAATACATTGACACCTTTCTTTTTTCACAATTACATTCAATTCAACATTGAAAAGCGCAATTTCAAATTTGTTCACCAGAGCGACTCTAACCACAAGTCAGAGACCACTGTGACACCAACTGCGTATGATGGATCCGTTTTATCTTCCTCGAATGACTAAAAGGGGAAGTGATCCAAAAGTAACTGAAAGTAATCAGATTACGTTACTGAGTTAAGGTAATCCAAAAGTTACACTACCAATTACAATTTGACAGGTAGTAACTAACCGATTACATTTAGAAAGTCACCTACCCAACAACCCTGATGGTTGCTGTTATGGATGTCTAATCCTCATTCTAACATATTATACAGTGAATCTTTCAGGGTTTTGGTTGCTATGGCTAAAACTATTGATCTTTGGTGGGCATTCGTTGTGTTCAAGTTGTGTTATACATCTCAGGTGTTTACTGTGGGTAAAATTTTAACTTAAAAAAAGGTCAATGAACTGTGAAAGCAAACTTGACTTGATTCATTGGACATTAGACGGTCGATATAAAGGACAAAAAGATTGCTGCACTAAGAGTCAGACACCTGCTATCTGTGCAGGACAGGCTGTATTTGTTTAGCTGTTGCTCTGGGTTGCAACCCCATGATGATTGACCCTTGTAATGAAAGCAGACACCACAACAGGTGTGTGTTCACTATCCCTTTGCAATCAAACATAATATGCCTTGTGGTCAATCTCTTTTCAGCATCCCTGGGCAGCCCACTAACTTTTAATAGAACCCTTTATCACAACAAATTCCCCTAGGCTATGGTCATGGTGCTTATTTCATGCCCTGGCTAACATATTGAATATCCAGCTAAATAAACTGTGCCTACTGAAACAGCAGCCGTAACAGCTTTCTGGCACTGAAAGTATGCCCTCTGTATTGGTTTACTCTCTGTTGGAGAGAAAAGCGTTTTCTGTGTCTTCAGGAACACTTGTAGTCCTCAGTGCAGTAACTCAGGACTACAATAAATTGATGTGACTTATTTGGCACTCCAGCTGAAGACACTAATACATACTGTATATTAAAAGGTTTATTCCCATTGTTTCCCTTGTACAGTGCATTGAGGTAGACGAAGAGCCTTCCCTTCACTTATTTTCTATGTTCTCCTTGGGTGTACTTACTGGAACCAGGTGATGTCACCAGGGTCCCAGCAGCTCATGTCACGTGTTCTGGGAAAAAGCTAGGTTGATGTCTATAGGTGTAGGCATAATAGAATTAGGAATACTAGTAATTTAGCACATTTGTAATTGAATAGGATCTCGATGGTATTGTAGCTAGGTCAAGAGCTGCCTACTGCTCTATATGATAATACACAGAACCACTTCCCTTTGGTTACTGGAGAGCTAGTTAGGGTGGACTATTTGCATAACCGTCTGTACATTGTGATGTGGTATCACACCTTTGACAATGGATAGTTTGAATCTTCTACAGTTATGCAAATGTTTCAACCATGTATGCTACAGTATCTCTAGTGACTGATGTGTTAGTCTTTCTACCATTTTGAAAAATGACAGACATTTGAAACCTGTGTGTCAGGGCACTTTCCTCTCTGGTCCCACGTTGGCCACAGTGGTATGGACGGCGTGTTGCATTTTAAAATGTCCGTCATCAGGAAAGGGCGAGGCAGGTCTTCTGCTTAACTTTACCAAAACACTACAGGACACATTTTCCACAACACTGTGTTGTCCTTTCCCACAGACTAAACAACACCGAGTCTACTGAAATGAACTAGCATCTAGGGAGGCCATCCTTTAGACATGAATAACATTGAACTTTTGACCCTTGCCTCTGTCTCGGTCCTCATAAAATCTACCATTGAATTGTTTTTAAAGTCAACTCCCCCTGCTGAACACATGGTTTCCTAGAGGCTGAAGACATACCATATACAAACACATAATCCCACATAACTACAGACAATGCTACACTAAATAAAACGAACAACGTGTGCAGTACACAGATTTTGCCGTTGTAGTTTTTATCAAGCACATGCCAGATAAGAACCAGGGTTTGTATTCCTCCCCCGTGGTTCATTGGGCTTCCTGCTCTTATTTTTTACTTTCTCTTTTTCACGCTGCCAGACTCGAGGTGAGTTCTCTTTTTATGTTTGGATTTCTTACTTTTACATGTTTACCTAGCCCTTGTTTTTAGACAGATCTTGTGTGATGGTAGGTATGCAGGTCTGAAACTAATTATTTAGTAGATCAGCCATTATAATGAGTTAAATGGACATACAATGACCCCACTGGGCATAGACGTCAATGCAACGTCTATTCCACATTTGTTCAAGGTAATTTCATTGAAATGACGTGGATACAACGTTGATTCAACCAAAAAAAAAAAGACTGTATAAAGTAATACAATGCTATTTTATGGTGAAAATTATATTTTATACAAATACAATTGCTTTGTTTAACAAATAAAAAAACAAATCTAAAAAAAGAAAGTCTAAATAATTGGCGCTCCTGTTTTCAATACTCCTGCACTTTTTTCAAAGATGTTTTATGAGATTGCAGAACACATTGGGAGGGATCTTAGACCATTTCTATATACAGAATGCAAAACACACATTTATTGAGGTTCAAGTCTGGAGACTGAGAAGACATTTGCAAAATGTTGATGTTGTGGTCAATTAACCATTTCTTTGTGGATTTTGATGTGTGCTCGGGGTAGAAAATCCACTAGAAAATCCACTTGCGGCCAAGTTTCAGCCTCCTAGCAGAGGCAACCAGGTTTTTGGCTAAAATGTCCTGGTACCTGGTCGAGTTTGATGCAGTTGACCTTAACAAGGGCCTCAAGACCAGTGGAAACATAACAACCCCATGACATCAAAGATCCACCACCTTATTTTACAGTAGGTATGATGTACTTTTCTGCATATGCATATTTCTTTCGAGGCCAAACCCACCACTGGGTGTGCGTGGCCAAAGAACTGTATTTTCATGTCATCCAACAATTGTAAATGCCTGGAGTTTGCTAAAACAGCATTGGCACTTGGATTGGAACCGGTGCTAAGATCAGAGGACACACAAATCGAGCCCTTTGATCACACACACCAGTGGTGGGTTTGGCGTCGACAGAAAGATGCAAGGAGAGGGTGCCGGAGTATTGAAAACAGGGGGGCCAATAATTATGTTTTACTACTTAGAACAATATCATTGTTTTGAATATAATACCCGACTGTATATCTATATAATCAGTCATGACCCTATGTAAAAAAAATAAACCTCTTGTAAACAGAGTTAAGTGACCAACACAGAGGAGAGGCAATTATGTCGACCAACAAAATAATAACAGGAAGGGTTTGAAGCTGTTGAGGCATTTGAAGCTGTTGAGGAATTTTTATTAAGCTGTTGAGGAGTTTGAAGCTGTTGACATGGTGCACAGTTAACCCCAGTTAAAGCTAAGGGGGACAGGAAGAGATGGAGAGACCTTGTGGAGGCCTTACACGCCACTCTGTGCAATGAAGCCCAAGTAAAGGGGACATAGCATCCCATTGCATACTCAGCAGAATTACCCTCAAACTTGACGGTGTGTTTCTGCACAACTAGAGCTACATAGGCTGGGTCCCAGATGGCACCCTATTCCCTACATAGTCCTATGGGCCCTGGTAAAAAAAAAAGTAGTGCACTATATAGGAAATAGAGTGCCATTTGGTACGCATCCTACTGTGGACAGCTCTCAGCCAGAAGCAGGAAATAGGTCACAGCACAAAATCGTTTGCATCACCGCTGTAGCAGCAGCCATCTTATTCCCACAGAATTATGTACCTCCAGTCTCCTGTGAAAGTGAAGTGCAATGATCAACGCTTTAAATAGAAACAGGTACTGACAAAAGACGTTGTCTTCCACCTCAGTGTTTGGTTGAGTTTATGGTGGCCAGCCAGTCACTCCAGATTTCAACTGGCATTCCTACAATGGGAATGCAGTAAACTGGGAATCACACAGATAAAAACCACAAAACACATTTGATAAAAACTCGAATGAATTGCAGCATGACCTTGTGTTTGTTCTGTTGGTTTAGAGCCCTGTTGTGGACAGACTACCCATCTCACCAAATTATGCAACATTGGTTGTTTGTTTTCCTTCTTTTTGAGTTGACTTACTTCATTGTCCTATGGGCCTAGTGTTGACATGTGCTATTGGTTTAGCCTTTTTTTGTGGGATGAAGACATCAAGTGTACTAATCCCGTAACCTGGAAAGCCTATGACTAGATGACTCAAGTACTGGCATAAAAACTTTCCCCATTTAGTTTATGCACAAGGAGCACATTTCCTGAAGGATTGTGCATGTAAAGCAGAGCACCAAGATTTTTTCACATAGGCCAAGGCTTTAGTTGACTGGTTGTAGGTCAAGAGTCATAAAAACGCTCAGAATAACAAGACGTTAGATATATGAAACTTCAGGAGCTAGTAAATGAGTTGTCAAAGGGATGATACGGCAGACATGTCCTAAGGTCTACAACAATCCTTGCCATATCTTCATCTTATAGGTTAGTGTTACCTTTACAGGGTCAAAACCTTTGAGACAACAATTTTCATTGTCACCCACCTTTTGCCTGTTTAGTCCCTTCCCTCATGGAATGTAAAGCCAAAGTGAGACCATAAACAGTCTATAATAGTGATTGACAGGTCTAGGAGGCATGTGGCATTACACAATGTGTCGACAGGACATTGGGCTAAATTGAATCTAGGCACCACCAGGTCTAGGGACACCTGCATTCCAAAAGCACCTGGAAGGAAGGGAAGGAAGGGAGAGTGAGAAAAAAATAGTGTTTGTCACTATCTCTGCAGCCTCTAAGGTCAAAAGGGGGTGAATTTACTACCACAGATGTGAGATGTGCTTGGAAAAATGATAAAGGATGCATCTTGGAGCTGGTAGTGGTTAGTTATATGTTATACAGTAGAGTAGACTATATTATATATGCAGTAGGAGGGAGATAGTTTTAGAAACTATCTGGATAGGCAGTTCCTCTGTCCTTGAGATGGTTTTAGAGAACAGCCAGGTTTGTTTCCTTTCCACAACCATTATGATGATACCCTGTATGTATGTGGTGCTCAGTTAGCCTATTTAAAGACTATCAAGTATGGGACATGTCAACGCAGCATGATAAGAACACAGTGAATAGAAAGGGAGTCACTGTACGGAGTTGAAGACGAGCGCATTTTTCCTTGCTCAAGTCTCTCACTATTTAGTTTCCAGAGTAATGACGTGTGTTCAATTTATGCTTTAGATCAAACACACCTGATCTCGTCAGGTTCTCTTTCAGTAGCCTGCAGCCAGGCACTGTTCAAACCCCAACTGCATGGTAGCAGTGATATAGTCAACACGACGTGACTTCTCAGCAGGGAGCAAAGATGCTGGTTTATGAGACCATCAAAACAAAGGCATCATCTGCCAACAAGCTGCATGCTACCATCTTTCTGCCCTGTTAAATGGAAGGTAATGGAAATACAGAACTGCTGCTGGGGTCTACACATGGCACAGAACAAAAAAGGGACGACAGAGGCGCATTACTACACAAATCAGCTAATTTTTACAAGAGCACAAAAATACAATTGCATTATTGATGTTCATGAAGTAATTCTTGCTGGATTAATATGATTCTAATTCATTTGGATTTTAATGGGGATTTCCTCCCGAGTGCAAAAATAATCCCTTTATCTGCCTCCTTCTGAATGGAAAAGTGCTGTTTTCTTCCATAACACATCTGGGGTTTTACTGAATTGGCTGACTAGGCCTTGGCTTTGGATAAAGATTGGCAGTGTATTCCATTGAATACAAAGATTTTTATTTTAAACACTTCAGGGGGGAATAACATGTCCAACAGTGAAATGACTCCAGATTCCCACAATGCACTCTCTCTGTGAATGGACAATGATTATAAAAATATGGGTCCCACTTTATTTGGATAGTCTCATATAGAGGATGTACAGATGGTCATACTATCAACAAACTGTCTGTTGATGAGCAAATACTTGCTAAGGGTAGGTTTAGAATAAGGGGTGGGGTGAGGGTTAAGGTTAAGGTTAGGCTAAGGGTTAAGTTTAGGGTAGGGCTAGGGTAGAGGATAGTTAGTTGAAAAGTTGTTGACGGTTATTGAACATCTACTAGGGACTATCCAAATAAAGTGTTACCAAAATCTGTTACACATTTACTACTGGCTAATACAGTCAGTCCTCTACAGAGGACTAATCTCACACACACACACACACACACACACACACACACACACACACACACACACACACACACACACACCTCTATGTAAAAAATAATAATAATACAAATCTTTCTATCTCTCAGGTACAGTACCAGTCAAAAGTGTGGACACCTACACATTCAGTTTTTTTATTTTTTTAAACAATTTTCTGTATTGTAGAATAGTAAAGACTATCAAAACTATGAAATAACACATACAGAATCATGTAATAACCACAAAGTGTTAAACAAATCTAAATATATTGTATATAGTAGCCACCCTATAGCGTCGCACACTCTTTGTATTATCATCCAGCTTCATGAGGTAGTCACCTGGAATGCATTTGAACAGGTGTGCCTTTAAAAGTTCATTTGTGGAATTTCCTTCTTAATTTCTTTGAGCCAATCGGTTGTGTTGTGACAACGTAGAGGTGGTTTACAGAAGATAGCCCTATTTCAATTAAGTCGCACTTTCCTTTTCATTAGGGACAGATAGTTTGGACAGGTAGCCAACTCCTTGTAAAATGTACGGAACATTTTAGAGTATGATGAAGCAAAAGGGGGGTTGAGCGCATGTTCATTTAGGTCAATACTGGTAGAGGAAACAGTGCATCCTGTAGTCTATTTCGAGCCCAAGAAAATGCGTCTCATCAGGAAAGCACAATACATTGCAGGTTCAGGTAATATTTTACAGTAGTAGCCTACAGTAGCTACTGGATGACTGATTGGCAGCATGATTTGAATAATCCAAATAATAATCAAATTAAAGATTTGACAGGGAAATCTAGGAAGGAAATTTGACCTTAGTCAAAGAGGAAGAGGCATAGCAAGATGTTTCACTCTCGCCAAAATGTCTCAAATAAGCATAATTTGTTCCTATGGGCTTATTTCGAGCTAATCACCTGCCTTCCTGCCTTTGGGACAACGACTCCATTGTTGGGGCGGAGATATGAGCATCTCGTCATTATATACCGATCTCTGCCTCACTAGCCTACTGCGTACTGTACCTTACGACTCACTGGTGAGGGGGACCAAATGGCTCAATACATTTGGTAGCTAGCGTACGATACATTAGCTACGATATCAGAAATATGTATGTATTTAGCAGAAAATTACATTTATGACTTCGGGTAGTAAAGTTAAATACCGACCGTGCAACTGCGTCCTCCTTGTCAGGGGTAGAGTTAACGTTATTCAGTTGCTTTTGTCGGAAAGCAGCAGGAGCGTATTGGTCTGGTTTGGCTTGCAACACAATTTAGCTAACTTAACATTTTATTTGTATTAACAAACAAGCTAGCTAATTTAGTCGTGTGAAACCAGTTTGAGGTAAGTGAAAGGGCATGTTGTTTTATAAACCAGTTATTTTACCTGTTGACGTCTGCCAGTGAAGCTAGTTAGCTAGCCAACGTTAGCTACCCACCCCTAGCCGATTAAACTCAACTCCAGTTTAGTCGGCTACTTACCCTCTGCTCTCCAGCCAGGTAACTAGTCACTTGAATACTAAAATAGTGTAGTTAGCTAGTTAACTAACTAAAATGTAACCCAGTTTACTGTAAAAATTGACTAGGTAGTGAGAACGCAATTCTAGCTAGCTACCTGATTTTATATAGTTAATCTTGTTCCTTATTAGCCTTGACTTGAGCTAACTAACTAGCCACAATGTATGTGTACACTGACTGTTGTCATGTCCATTACTCCACTACTAGTAAGAGCAGCTGTTTGCCTCTAAACATAGCTATGTTTGCCAAGTACATTAGGATAATTAAAAAGCTAAATGAGTGCAAAAACGGATGTATTCACCAACTGTTAATGACCTAACTAACGTCGGGCATCAAACAGTTGCTGTCATCTGTTTTTTGGGGGTAGTAGCCTCATGTGAATTCAACAATAGCCTACAATGTTGTAGCCAGAATTATAAATAATACTCCACCAGCATTAATCATGTGAGTAGCAATACATCCTTGAAATATAAGTTTGTCTTTTGATTGACCAAAAGCAGACCGATCACATGTCAATCTGGCAACATTTCAGGGACTAGAATGCTCCCAATCAATGTCAATATTTAAATGAGATTGCTCTAGATTAGACTACTCCGCGGTTGTCACTAGCCAGTGAAAATGGCTATATCAAAATTACTGAAGGGATAATCCATCCCAAAACAAATTGAGTGGTAAGTAACACTAACGTAAAAATAATTTGAACAAATGTTTCATTTTGTCGTTAAATCCCTTAAGGAAATCTTTTGCAGCTCAAATCTACTACAAAACCCACAATGCAGTTCTCTCTCGCCGGGCTAGGTAGCTAGAAAACATAGCTACACACAATAGTAGCAGAGTCAATATAAGCATGTGAAGTAACTAGTTAGCTTGTACAATCGCCTAAACAAACAGCACTATCAATTTAGAAGTCTTACTCACTGAGTTCAACTTCCAGTTCGTTTCTGCCACTGAGCTATAAACGGCGTCTCTACCCAGAGCGAGAGCAGAGTAACGTTGCTATCCCACAGAGATGCTTTTGAGGAGATGGGGTACTCCATTAGAATCGTATTAACGCCCATTGTGAACATTGTCCATAAATCGTCCATGGGCCGCGCGGTGCATTCTGTGACGATGAGCTCTCCTTCAAGGAGTGAATGGGAGTCAATTGAGCCCAAGCTCAAAAACCAAACATTAGCATGAATTTCGAGAAACAAGTACAACGTTGCAAACCATTTCCAATGTGTGAGATTATTAACTTGTTCGCTGTAATATCATATAGCTTTGGAATCATGACATGAGGGAAATAGGCAACTTTCTCTACTCTTACTCTAAATTTGAGAAGGGATTGCATGACGATTAGTTTAGCAACCGTGTGATTTAGCATGACGACGCGAATGTGATGGGTCGACAGTCAGTTGGATGGGGGCGTTTCTTCTTTCCTTTATTTAATATCTCTGTTTCACAGACACTGGGCGCATTGCGCCATGGTACTTGAAGGAGAAAAAGAGTTGAATCATTTTGGACACTGTTTAGATAAAGCACATCTAAGTGAAATATTTCATTTTTTTTTCAGGACGATATAAACGTATGGATGTGTTCTAGACAATTATGCCCATACCATCTTTTGGCTGCTTTGGCGATCTGGAGTGCATTTCATTGTTTTAAAAGCGTAATGAAATATGATAGTGTTATTTCCAGTGACGAGTTAGGTTGGGATTAGTCATAATTATGATTTAGTGGTGGCTAGTGAGGACCCGACTCTGCATTCAATACTCAGTAACAAGAAACCGAGGCTTACAACTCTTAATATCATTATTTACCGAATATGTTCAACCATAGCGCTTAGGCTGTGTAGGCGATGTCATAATTTAAAGCTTCAACATGTTTTTTTGGCGACCTGACCAAATTCAGATAGAAATGGGATTATAGATGTGTAATTCTCATTGAAAGCAAATCTACGAAGGGGTAGATCTGTTCTGTGCTCCATTTCAATGCTTCCAGTTAAGTTTAGTTTTTACTTTCCGTTTTTTTTAGATGGTACGACGATGGTACGACGATTCTCTACACTAGCTTGTTTTGTCACATACACAGCACTTTTATTTATTTATTTCACCTTTATTTAACCAGGTAGCCTAGTTAAGAACAAGTTCTCATTTGCAACTGCGACCTGGCCGAGATAAAGCATAGCAGTGTGATCAGACAACAACACAGAGTTACACATGGAGTGAACAATAAACAAGTCAATAACATAGTAGAAACAAAATAATCTATATACATTGTGTGCAAAGGGCATGCAGAGGTAGGCAATAAATAGGCCATAGGAGTGAATAGTTACAATTTAGCAGATTAACACTGGAGTGATAAATAATCAGATGAATATGTGCAGGTAGAGATACTGGTGTGCAAAAGAGCAGAAAAGTAAATAAAATAAAAACAGTATGGGGATGAGGTAGGTAAATTGGGTGGGCTATATAGCGATGGACTATGTACAGCTGCAGCGATCGGTTAGCTGCTCAGATAGCAGATGTTTAAAGTTGGTGAGGGAGATAAGTCTCCAACTTCAAAGCTTTTGCAATTCGCTCCAGTCACAGGCAGCAAAGAACTGAAGGAAAGGCGGCCAAATGAGGTTTTGGCTTTAGGGATGATCAGTGAGATACACCTGCTGGAGCGCGTGCTACGGGTGGGTGTTGCCATCGTGACCAGTGAACTGAGAGAAGGCGGAGCTTCACCTAGCATGGACTTGTAGATGACCTGAGCCTGTGGGTCTGGCGACGAACATGTAGTGAGGGCCAGCCGACTAGAGCATACAGGTCGCAGTGTTGGGTGGTATAAGGTGCTTTAGTAACAAAACGGATGGCACTGTGATAAACTGCATCCAGTTTGCTGCATGCATTTGGTTTTACTAGCGTTTAAGAGCAGTTGGAGGCCACGGAAGGAGTGTTGTATGGCATTGAAGCTCGTTTGGAGGTTAGATAGCACAGTGTCCAAGGAAGGGCCAGAAGTATACAGAATGGTGTCGTCTGCTTAGAGGTGGATCAGGGAATCGCCCGCAGCAAGAGCCAACATCATTGATATATACAGAGAAAAGAGTCGGCCTGAGAATTGAACCCTGTGGTACCCCCATAGAGACTGCCAGAGGACCGGACAACATGCCCTCCGATTTGACACACTGAACTCTGTCTTCAAAGTAGTTGGTGAACCAGGCTAGGCAGTCATTAGAAAAACCGAGGCTACTGAGTCTGCCGATAAGAATATGGTGATTGACAGAGTCGAAAGCCTTGGCCAGGTCGACAAAGACTGCTGCACAGTACTGTCTTTTATCGATGGCGGTTATGATATCGTTTAGTTCCTTATGCGTGGCTGAGGTGCACCCGTGACTAGCTCGGAAACCAGATTGCACAGCGGAGAAGGTACGGTGGGATTGAGATGGTCAGTGATCCGTTTGTTGACTTGGCTTTCGAAGACCGTAGATAGGCAGGGCAGGATGGATATAGGTCTGTAACAGTTTGGGTCCAGGGTGTCTCCCCTTTGAAGAGGGGGATGACTGCGGCAGCTCTCCAATCCTGGTGGATCTCAGATGATACGATGGAGAGGTTGAACAGGCTGGTACAAGGGGTTGCGACATTGGCGGTGGACAGTTTCAGAAATAGAGGGTCCAGATTGTCAAGCCCAGCTGATTTGTATGAGTCCAGTTTTTGCAGCTCTTCAGAAGATCTGCTATCTGGATTTGGGTAAAGGAGAAGCTGGGGAGGTGTGGGCGAGTAGCTGCGGGGGGCCGGAGCTTTTGGCCGAGGTTGGAGTAGCCAGGAGGAAGGCATGGCCAGCCGTTGAGAAATGCTTGTTGAAGTTTCGATTATGTTACCTAGCCTCAGTGCAGTGGGAAGCTGGGAGGAGGTGCTCTTGTTCTCCATGGACTTTACAGTGTCCCAGAACTTTTTGAGTTAGAGCTACAGGATGCAAATTTCTGCTTGAGAAAGCTGGCCTTTGCTTTCCTGACTGACTGTGTGTATTGGTTCCTGACTTCCCCAAACAGTTGCATATCGGGGACTATTCGATGCTATTGCAGTCCGCCACAGGATGTTTTTGTGCTGGTCGAGGGCAGTCAGCTCTGGAGTGAACCAAGGGCTATATCTGTTCTTAGTTCTGCATTTTTTGAACGGAGTATGCTTGTCTAAGATGGTGAGGAAGTTACATTTAAAGAATGACCAGGCATCCTCAACTGACGGGATGAGGTCAATATCTTTCCAGGATACACGGGCCATGTCGATTAGAAAGGACTTCGCAGAAGTGTTTTAGGAGCATGTGACCGTGATGAGGGGTGGCCGTTTGACTGCGGACCCGTAGCGGATACAGGCAATGAGGCAGTGATCGCTGAGATCCTGATTGAAGACAGCAGAGGTGTATTTGGAGTGCAAGTTGGTCAGGATAATGTCAATTAGGGTGCCCATGTTTACAGATTTAGGGTTGTACCTGGTGGGTTCCTTGATGATTTGTGTGAGATTGAGGGCATCTAGCTTAGATTGTAGGACTTCCGGGCGTTAAGCATATCCCAGTTTAGGTCACCTAACAGAACAAATTCTGAAGCTAGATGGGGGTGATCAATTCACAGATGGTGTCCAGGGCACAGCTGGGAGCTGAGGGGGTCGGTAGCAGGTGGCAACAGTGAGACTTTCTGAGAGATTAATTTTTTTAAATTAGAAGTTCTAACTCTTTGGGCATAGACCTGGAAAGTATGACAGAACTTTGCAGGCTATCTCTGCAGTAGATTGCAACTCCTCCCCTTTTGCAGTTCTATCTTGACGGAAAGTGTTCTAGTTGGGTATGGAAACCTCAGAATTTTTGGTGGCCTTCCTAACACTGTATTTCTGATCAATTTGAAGTTATTTTAATGGACAAAAATGTGTTTTTCTTTCAAAAACAAGGACGTTTTTACACAGAACCCAAACCGGCTGCGCGTGTGCGCCATCGTGCATAAATGAGTTGTCCCCCACACCAAACGCGATCACGACACGCAGGTAAAAATATCAGAACAAACTCTGAACCAATTACATTCATTTGGGCACAGGTCGAAAAGCATTAAACATTTATGGCAATTTAGCTAGCTAGCTTGCACTTGGTAGCTAATGTGTCCTATTTAGCTAGCTTGCTGTTGCTAGCTAATTTGTCCTGGGATATAAACATTGAGTTGTTATTTTACCTGAAATGCACAAGGTCCTCTACTCCGACAATTAATCCACACATAAAACAATCAACTGACTCGTTTTCTGGTCATCTCTCCTCCTTCCAGGCTTTCTCTTCCCTCAACTTTTATATTGCGATTGGCAACTTTAATAAATGATGGTGCATTACCTCCACTGACCTCGTTTGTCTTTCAGTCACCCATGTGGGTATAACCAATGAGGAGATGGCACATGGGTACCTGCTAGAGGTCGACCGAATAATCTGAGTGGCTGATTAATTAGGGCCGATTCCAAGTTTTCATAACAATCGGTAATCTGCATTTTTGGACACCGATTGTGGCCGATTTGAAAAATAAATAAATAATAATAATAATATTTTTTTACCTCTTTTATTTAACTAGGCAAGTCAGTTAAGAACACATTCCTATTTTCAATGACTGCTTAGGAACGTTGGCTTAGAACGGTGGGTTAACTGCCTTGTTCAGGGGCAGAACGACAGATTTTTAACTTAGCTCGGGATTCGATCTTGCAACCTTCCGGTTACTAGTCCAACACTAACCATACAGCAAGAAGCCGCAAGAAGCCAAGGTAAGTTGCTAGCTAGCATTAAACTTATCTTATAAAAAAACAATCAACCTAACATAATCACTAGTTAACTACACATGGTTGATGATTTTACTAGTTTATCTAGTGTGGCCTGCGTTGCATATAATCGATGCGGTGCCTGTTAATTTATCATCAAATCACAGCCGAATCACCCAAACGGGTGATGATTTAACAAGCGCATTCACGAAAAAAGCACTGTCGTTGCACCAATGTGTACCTAACCATAAACATCAATGCCTTTCTTTAAAATCAATGCACAAGTATATATTTTAACCTGCATATTTAGTTAATATTGCCTGCTAACATGATTAACTTTTAACTAGGGAAATTGTGTCACTTCTCTTGCGTTCCGTGCAAGCAGTCAGGGCATATGCAGCAGTTTGGGCTTCCTGGCTCGTTGCGAACTGTGTGAAGACCATTTATTCCTAACAAAGACTGGAATTAATTTGCCAGAATTGTACATAATTATGACATCACATTGAAGGTTGTACAATGTAACAGCAATAATTACACTTAGGGATACCACCTGCTAGATAAAATACAGAACGGTCCTGTATTTCACTGAATTAATAAACGTTTTGTTTTCGAAATTATAGTTTCCGGATTTGACCATATTAATGACCAAAGGCTTGTATTTCTGTGTGATATTATGTTATAATTTAGTCTATGATTTGATATTTTATAGAGCAGTCTGATTGAGTAGTGGTAGGCAGCAGCAGGCTTGTAAGCATTAATTCAAACAGCACTTTCGTGCGTTTGCCAGCAGCTCTTGGTTGTGCTTCAAGCATTGCGCTATTTATGACTTCAAGCCTATCAACTCCCGAAATTAGGCTGGTGTAACCGATGTGAAATGTCTAGCTAGTTAGCGGGGTGTGCGCTAATAGCGTTTCAATCGGTGACTGCACTCGCTCTTAAGAGCAGTAGTTGTTCCCCTTGCCCTGCAAAGACCGCAGTGTTTGTGGAGCAACGGATAACGATGCTTCGAGGGCTTCTGTTTTCGATGTGTTCCTGGTTCGAGCCCGGGTAGGGGCGAGGAGAGGGACGGAACCTATACTGTTACACTGGCAATACTAAAGTGCCTATAAGAACATCCAATAGTCAAAGGTATATGAAATACAAATGGTATAGAGATGAATAGTCCTATAATTCCTATAATAACTACAACCTAAAACTTCTTACCTGGGAATATTGAAGACTCGTGTTAAAAGGAACCACCAGCTTTCATATGTTCTCATGTTCTGAGCAAGGAACTTAAACGTTAGCTTTTTTACATGGCACATATTGCACTTTTACTTTCTTCTCCAACACTTTGTTTTTGCATTATTTAAACATGTTTCATTATTTGAGGCTAAATTGATTTTATTCATGTATTATATTAAGTTAAAATAAGTGTTAATTTCAGTATTGTTGTAATTTGTCATTATTACAAATAAAGAAATAAAATAGTCCGATTTTAATCGGTGTTGGCTTTTTTTGGTCCTCCAATAATTGGTATCGGTGTTGAAAAATCATAATTGGTCGACCTTTAGTACCTGCTTCTATAAACCAATGAGGAGATGGGAGAGGCAGGACTTGCAGCGCGATCTGTGTCACAAATAGAACTGACTTCTATTTTAGCCCTTGGCAATGCAGACGCTTGTTTGCGCTCGCGCAATAATTGAATAATATAGATTTCTAAATGTATTTTGCAATGCTCGCGCACGCGATGTAGTCAGGGTATTAGTGACCCCAAACTTTTAAACGGTAGTGTATATGCTAGGCCTGCGTGTGCACTAGGATAGGTCCCACATTTAGTAACTACAGGCTCTTTTTGTCTGCCTGTATGTTGACCAGAATTAGAAGCCTCTTACTGTGAAAAACCCTGAACTCTAGCTGGGTATGTGACTTGCACTTCTCTGTGAGAGACTACTGCTTTGTTGAAGTGTAAACCTTTAGGTCTGAATGAGTAACATAGCGAAGTCACAAAGCCATGTTCTTCAGAATCTGTGAAAGCTGAGGATCTAGAGACCTAGGTTGTAAAGGAACTTTCTGTCAGATTTCCTGTGTTGTACATGATGTGTCAACACTTCCCAAGACTCCACCTCCCTTGTCTCGTTTGTACACTACAACCCCTTACCAGTATACTGTTCAAGAAGGGGAAGAAGAAGACATTGTGAAATATTTATTCTCTGTTCTGATTGCTTGACTTAAGTTTGAGAGGGGGTAAGGGTATGTCCCAGATGGCACCTTATTCACTACATAGCGCACTACTTTTAGGGATCTGGTCAAAAGTAGTGCACTATGTAGGGAATAGGGTGCTATTTGGGATTCAGACAGAGAAAGACGGTTTTGATGAATACGGTTGATAATGCGGGCCAGGGAAAGTGAAGGAAGGCACTGAAGCATTGCGGAGTAAATACAATACAGTGCTTGTAACATGCACTCTGCAGGATGCACTGCACAGCCATGGAAATGAGGAAAGGAGCATCAGACAGTGATGATTCGCATACAAACCTTTCACTGCTAATTATTAACCAGGAGGCAGCCTTGTTTATCATAGGTCTACCTCTGTCTTTTCTGTATTAGGCTATAATGAGTAGCCTTATGTCCCAACATTAGGCTCTAACTGGTTTGGTGAGAACAATAGGCAAGAAATAGGCCTACAAGTGCAAAATTGCAAATGTTGTGTTGATTGCAATGTATAGATACAACCTGTGAGAACAAGTTAATCATATTTAGGCAGTAGATTGAAGAAAACCATTTGTTTGTGGTTGAAATACCAATTGGACAAGAAATCAAAATCTAAGTTCATTAGTCGCTTACACAGATTTGCAGATGTTATTGCAGGTGCCATGAAATGCTTGAAATCGATTTTAATTGATACCATTTGATGGTGTGTGCAGTGCATCCTCATTCGCTATGAGCAAATACAAAGTTTAGGCCTAATTGTTTAACAGAGTCTTTATGCATTGCTAGTTAGTGTTATGTATGTGGACTACCTTAAAGTTAACTCCTCTAAATATTTGAAATAATGTTTTGTTAGCAATGAAATGGAAAAATGCAGAGCACTTGACCCCCTGACTTCTGCCACTCTCTTGGCCCATTTGGGCCATAGTGTCCTCTACTGTCAATTTTTCTCCATCGCTAACAGTACTACAGAACAATAAAAAATCATTGTAATACTTGTGTATTGTTGGGAAGTGTTTCCAAAATACATTTGAACACCAAATTTGACATCCTAACCCTACAATAAGTACCCAGTTGCATCATTTTGTTTACTTGTCTTCCTGCTCTGCTATTCCAGAGAAGACTACACTGTTAAATGATGGGTCATTGTGTCCAATTATATTGATGCACGTGTGAGGAGGCCAGTTTCCTTTGACTTGACTTGTCCTAGATCACATGTTAAACTCATTCCACAGAGGGCCGTGTGTTTGGCTTTTCACTCCTCCCTTGTACTTGTTTGATGAATTAAGGTAGCTGATTAGCAAGCAATTCCCCTTATCTGGTTTTTAATTCTTATTTGAATGAGAAACAAAAACCAGCAGACGTTTATGCCCTCCATGGAATGAGTTTGACACCCCTGAGATGATTGTGTGGCTGGAAGGTAGACGTGAAGTTACAAGAAAAGATAACAAGGAAAACAATATAAAACACGTTCGTACTGCCTGATATTCAGAAGGATGTTTGGGCCGGAGCACTAGATTTCTGTCAGGATTTTTAAAGCTATGTTCAAATCCTTCTGGTTATGTCTGATCTTGGACTACTGACGCTTTTATCCAAAGCGACTTACAGTCATGTGTGCATACATTCTACGTCCCCATCCCTCCTTTCTGTTTTGATGGAGGCACCTGTCATTTGGGCTGAATATTAAGATTGTGTGTATCTGAAGCAGAGCCAGCCATTACCCCCATGGAGTTGCCAGAGGCTGTGTGTCTTGAGTCCGAAATAGTGCTGTTCTATTCCCAGCCGCTACCTGCACTATCATGCACTATGGATATGGCTGCAGGATAAAGCCGGCGCTAAAAGCATTCCTCGCCATTCTCTGTTGTTATATATTCGGACAGTGTAGTTTCTATTTTTAGCCAGTGCCAGGTTTAGCCTTTTTCCACACTCGCCGTGAAGGTCGTGTGGGGCTTTTGGCGGTACTGCCGGTGACAGGCAGGGGTTAAGCAGGTGAGGGCCGCTAGGCAGTGGGTCTTGTAGAAGGGGGGACAAGGTGTCAAGTCATTGTTCCAGACCTGAGGTCACAACAGCTCTAGAAATAGGCTGTCTCAAATGGCACCTATTCCCTAAATCAACTAGATTAGTCTGTTGACAACCCCTGCCTTATATAGTGCACTACTTTTGACCAGGGTCTGTAGGTATAGGGTGGCATTTGGGACATACTCAGACAGGCCCCTGGTTGCTGGTAGGCTCCAAGATTCTCTGGGGGCCATGATTTTGAATTTGTAGAGTTGATTTTCTTGGACATTGTTTTGAAGTTGTGTAGTGATTTTATATACAGTATTTGTCAACATTTTGTTACTCATTCAAGTTTTTAAATTTTTTATTTTCTACAGTGCCTTGCGAAAGTATTCGCCCCCCTTGAACTCTGCGACCTTTTGCCACATTTCAGGCTTCAAACATAAAGATATAAAACTGTATTTTTTTGTGAAGAATCAACAACAAGTGGGACACAGTCGTGAAGTGGAATGACATTTATTGGATATTTCAAACTTTTTTAACAAATCAAAAACTGAAAAATTGGGCGTGCAAAATTATTCAGCCCCCTTAAGTTAATACTTTGTAGCGTCACCTTTTGCTGCGATTACAGCTGTAAGTCGCTTGGGGTATGTCTCTATCAGTTTTGCACATCGAGAGACTGAAATTTTTTCCCATTCCTCCTTGCAAAACAGCTCGAGCTCAGTGAGGTTGGATGGAGAGCATTTGTGAACAGCAGTTTTCAGCTCTTTCCACAGATTCTCAATTGGATTCAGGTCTGGACTTTGACTTGGCCATTCTAACACCTGGATATGTTTATTTTTGAACCATTCCATTGTATATTTTGCTTTATGTTTTGGATCATTGTCTTGTTGGAAGACAAATCTCCGTCCCAGTCTCAGGTCTTTTGCAGACTCCATCAGGTTTTCTTCCAGAATGGTCCTGTATTTGGCTCCATCCATCTTCCCATCAATTTTAACCATCTTCCCTGTCCCTGCTGAAGAAAAGCAGGCCCAAACCATGATGCTGCCACCACCATGTTTGATAGTGGGGATGGTGTGTTCAGGGTCATGAGCTGTGTTGCTTTTACGCCAAACATAACGTTTTGCATTGTTGCCAAAAAGTTCAATTTTGGTTTCATCTGACCAGAGCACCTACTTCCACATGTTTGGTGTGTCTCCCAGGTGGCTTGCGGCAAACTTTAAACAACACTTTTTATGGATATCTTTAAGAAATGGCTTTCTTCTTGCCACTCTTCCATAAAGGCCAGATTTGTGCAATATACGACTGATTGTTGTCCTATGGACAGAGTGTCCCACCTCAGCTGTAGATCTCTGCAGTTCATCCAGAGTGATCATGGGCCTCTTGGCTGCATC
This sequence comes from Oncorhynchus keta, assembly GCF_023373465.1. Classification (NCBI taxonomy): domain Eukaryota; kingdom Metazoa; phylum Chordata; class Actinopteri; order Salmoniformes; family Salmonidae; genus Oncorhynchus; species Oncorhynchus keta. The sequence continues at coordinate 24,298,932 of NC_068439.1, forward strand.
TCTGATCAGTCTTCTCCTTGTATGAGCTGAAAGTTTAGAGGGACGGCCAGGTCTTGGTAGATTTGCAGTGGTCTGATACTCCTTCCATTTCAATATTATCGCTTGCACAGTGCTCCTTGGGATGTTTAAAGCTTGGGAAATCTTTTTGTATCCAAATCCGGCTTTAAACTTCTTCACAACAGTATCTCGGACCTGCCTGGTGTGTTCCTTGTTCTTCATGATGCTCTCTGCGCTTTTAACGGACCTCTGAGACTATCACAGTGCAGGTGCATTTATACGGAGACTTGATTACACACAGGTGATTATTTTTATCATCATTAGTCATTTAGTTCAACATTGGATCATTCAGAGATCCTCACTGAACTTCTGGAGAGAGTTTGCTGCACTGAAAGTAAAGGGGCAGAATAATTTTGCACGCCCAATTTTTCAGTTTTTGATTTGTTAAAAAAGTTTGAAATATCCAATAAATGTCGTTCCACTTCATGATTGTGTCCCACTTGTTGTTGATTCTTCACAAAAAAATACAGTTTTATATCTTTATGTTTGAAGCCTGAAATGTGGCAAAAGGTCGCAGAGTTCAAGGGGGCTGAATACTTTCGCAAGGCACTGTACATTGTAGAATAATAGTGAAGACATCAACTATGAAATATGCTGAGCACTTGTTGGCTACTTTTACTTCAATCTGCGGTCCAGTTCATCCCAAACCATCTCAATTGGGTTGAGGTCGGGTGATTGTGGAGGCCAGGTAGTCTGATGCAGCACTTGAATCACTCTCCTTCTTGGTCAAATAGCCCTTACATAGCCTGGAGGTGTGTTTCAGGTCATTGTCCTGTTAAAAAAAACAAAAAAAAAGATTGTCCCACTAAGCACAAACCAGATGGGATGGCGTATCACTGCAGAATACTGTGGTAGCCATGCTGGTTAAGTGTGCCTTGAATTCGAAATAAATCCCTGACAGTGTCACCAGCAAAGCACCATCACACCTCCTACTCCATGCTTCACAGTGGAAACCATACATGCAGAGATCATCCGTTAACATAATCTGCGTCTCACAAAGACACAGCGGTTGGAGCCAAAAATCTCAAATTTGGACGCATCAGACCAAAGGACAGGTTTCCACCGGTCTAATGTCCATTAATTGTGTTTCTTGGCCCAAGCAAGTCTCTTCTTCTTTATTGGTGTCCTTTTAGTAGTGGTTTCTTTGCAGCAATTTGACCATGAAGTCCTGATTGTCTCTGAACAGTGGCTGTTGAGATGTCTGTTACTTGAACTCAGTGACACATTTATTTGGGCTGCAATTTCTGAAGCTGGTAACTCTAGTGAACTTATCCTCTGCAGCAGAGGTAACTATGGGTCTTCCTTTCCTGTGGCGGTGCTCATGAGAGCCAGTTTCATCATAGAGCTGGATGGTTTTTGCGACTGCACTTGAAGAAATGTTCAAAGTTCTTGACCTTCATGTCTTAGAGTAATGTGGACTGTCGTTTCACTTTGCTTATTTGAGCTGTTCCTGCTATAATATGGACTTGGTCTTTTACCAAATAGGGCTATTTTCTGTATACCAACCTTACCTTGTCACAACACAACTGATTGGCTCAAACGCATTAAGAAGGAAAGAAATTCCAAATGTACTTTTAACAAGACACACCTGTTAATTGAAATGCATTCCAGGTGACATGAAGCTGGTTGAGAGAATGCCATGTGTGTGCAAAGCTGTCAAGGTGAAGGGTAGCTACTTTGAAGAATCTCAAATAGAAAATGTAATTTAATTTGTTTAACACATTTTTTGGTTACTATATGATTCCGTATGTGTTGTCTCATAGATTTGATGTCTTCACTATTATTCTACAATTTAGATAATGGTAAAAATGAAGAAAAACACTTGAATTAGTAGGTGTGTCCAAACTTTGACTAGTACTGTATATTTTTGCAAGTAAACTAGTTTTATTGTAGCTCTGTGCTTATTTCAAGGATGGCAACTTCCTGGTTTTAGGTGTATCAATTTTGTTCAATAGGCATGAAAGTTGAGAACTGTCTAAAGCACAAGTGTATTACCCAGTGCATACTAACATCACCCTGTTGTTGGACAGGTAAACCTCTAGACAGTTGTAACTGCGGATATGTCCAAGGCTCCAGATTCCCCTGCACGGTCCCGCTCCAGATCAAAGTCCAGATCCAGGTCTTACACTCGGTCTCGCTCGAGAAGCCGCTCCAGATCCAGGAAGCACCGCTACAGGTAAGGTTTATTTGAACTTCCTTCCCCTATTTGGTGGTCAATTGCGAAACATTTCTGTATAAAAAAAAATACGATCAAGCCTTGCATTAGTGTCGGACGATTTTATGATTGCATCTTCTATCAACAATGTTTTTCAGCCATCGTCGATGATGATGACATTGTGATGTCACAAACTATGTTTTAGCATATTTGAGTCTGGCAGGGCAGCAAGCACACAGCAGGGCGACATGCCAAATGGCCTATTCCCTATTTGCCATAACCTAAAATGTTCAATACATGTGTGGTAGTTGCTAATGCAAGAGAACAATGTAGAAATAATGGAGGGCACCAAAGCAGCGCAAAATGTCAGATGGGGCCTAATGTGTTTTTTGTTATTTTTCCCTACCCTCTCCAATGTTGGATGATGTTTACAGCAGACACTCTGTCTGGCTTATTGTTTTAAAATCTTAATTTCCCCTTTTTCTCCCCATTTGATTTGAATGTGACTTGTTGGCCTAGCCTACTCAGAGAGAGACTCTATCCTTGCAAACCAAACCAACAATAGGCTATAGACCTACACATAGGCTACTATCAATAAAAGTTAAACTAATATTTATGAAGTGTTTATTAATGTCCGTAAACTGAGCATATAAGTTCCCGTAGCAGAACTTTCGATAAGTGGGAACAAAAAATGAATTGATGATGAGTTGGTGTCATAGTTGTCTGAAAAACAACTTTTTATTTTGAATAACTTACAAATTGTGCATTTTATATAAAAGTTCACCACAGTCAGAAAACTATTAACACTTGCATGAACATTGGTTTAGGCTTAAAACAAATAGGCCTATTAACCAGGCTATGCCTTTTGCCTAATAAACTGTACAAATCCTAAATATAGGCATATAAAATAGTCTAAAAAAACAAATGCTGCAAATAAGTCTTTCAAGATTTGACAGAGTATTTTTGCCTATGAGAAATGTATTTTGAATATAGGCTCCATTTTAAAATTAAAGTGCAATGAGGAACAATTAGGTCTAGTTGTTTTTGTTGCCAAGTCTTAGGTAGACCTAAAGTTTTCTGGCAAGGAACACAAGCATGTTCACCTTTTCTGCCCCAGAGTAGAGCACTCAGCAGGATGATTCACTTGTTAATGTTGACGGAGGTCCTTTGCCCTGATATTTTTTAGCATATTCTGCAAGTGACTTCAGTCGGGTCTGCTGCTGATCCCTCACATTTATCACTCGGCCTGAAAGCAAAGACCTGCTTTCTTTTCCACCAAGTCAGCCATTGTTTTCCCCCTTCTGATTTAGTATAAGGCAGGCTATACTATAAGTGAAATCCCATCACTTCCTTTTTATGTCGGAAAGTAGCGTTCGTCACTAGTTACCACAGCCACAAAGTTAAAAAACCAGGTTATTTCTGTAATTTCTCTTCTTAAAATGTGATTTTAACCTTAACCACACTACTAACCTTATTCCTAACCTTAACCAAAAAGCAAATGTAGCCTAATGCCCGATGTCCACCAGATGCATTTTTCTTTTCTGGATGTCTAGCCAGCATTTTCTGTACTTGACATCCAAGTGCTTCACTTTTCAACTAGCTAAAAGCTAGCTAGTTGGTGTCTGTGTACTAATGTTTGTACTACCGCGTGATAAAGCAACGCAGGAGTTGAAAATATTGAACGTATGTGGTACACCGAACACACCGCAGCCTAGTACGGCACCCCCAACATCGCATTGCGGACTGCTCCATTGACAATGAATGACTTCCGCCGGAAAACAGTTTGCATCTGGTGGACATGAGGCGTAATGGAAGAATGGCGCAAATGTGCATACCTAGATGATCAAGATGAAATAACAATGGCCTACACTTGATATGGCTATAATATTTGTTTTTAAAAGGTAGGCTAATAACTGATATCTGAGTATTTTATGGATAAGAGGAACATGGCCCTACCAATTTGAAAATCATTCTACAGACTAGATTTTTTTTAAAATAACTAGGCCTAATACTGTTTTTTTGTTTTGAACAATGATTTGATGACATTGTTTGTGGCTTAGTAACAATTTAAATAAGAAAAATGACACGCACCTAATCACAGTTCTGGTATAACCAATATGAACTTGTTTTCCCCACCATTTGACCCCTCTGTGTCTGTCTGCAGCTTCCTCAAACGCACAGAAAAGATACTGTGATTTCAAAATGTCTAAAACCATGACTAAAGAGAGACTATCAACAAATACAACAGCGCTTCTGTATTTGAGTGAATTCATGTTTACGTTTTTATTCAACACGTTTATAAGCCATGAAATGTGCTTCTCCAATCGCGCTGCAACCAGCATTGCAGCTTCAATAAATTAGTATCAAAATGTATTGATAGGCTGGAGTTATTATTGGTAGATGTGTTTTTTAATATAGAGGAAATCACTTTCTCTGGTCATAGGAGTAACAACATGAATTTGTGCATGAGGCAGAAATAATGTGGTATGACTCGATTTTTGCTATCAGCTGGAAGACTCCCCTTTTTGGTCAGTCTACATGGAGGGCTAAGGGACTGTCTGACAGTGGGAGGTTGACCTGCTGATGCTCTCCCTCCACTGAGACAGACCATCAGATGCAGGCATAATCAGTTAAAAAAATTAAAAGCACATTTATTTAAATGTATGCTCACTCAGCTGTGCCTCACAAGTAATACCACAAGTGATGATTTATAACCAGTGTGATCATATTCCTCAAGTTTTAAAATATTTTTTATGGTCTGAGAAGAACATTGGCAGGACAGTTCGAGCATAACCGATATGCAGTGATAATGTATTTGGCATATAGCCTACTACAAACCTCATTGTTACAGAACTGTTTTAATAGGTTAGTGTTGCACAGGCTTACGTTTTTTTTAAATGTTAAAAAAAATTCTGAGCGGTAGATCTTTGCCTTCATTTTGACTCTGGGATCTCAGCTCAAAGTTTGGGGAGCACTGCATTACTGTATGAAGTTGTAATCCAGTCCTGTTTCTCATAAGATTACTGGGATGGAAAGCCTACCCACCGTGAGATTTGAATATGTGTATTTCCTGTTCTTCAGCCTGGAGTTAGGCTATATCTATTCTTAGAATATTTGGGTAAAACAAACTTTCAACTAATGTATGTTTATTGCTTGCTCTTCTTTTGCTACTAGAAGACTAACCTCTCTTCATATTAAGGCTGATGTGCTGTATCCATTGAGGCTGTGACAATACCAGTATCACACATTTAAAATACTTTTTAAAAACATTTTTTATAGCAAAATGAAAACACGAAGCCGACAAACTCTTTGGTCCTTTTTTAAAGGGTAACTCTCAACTCCAATTTGAGCCTTTGCCCTACACTTTAAATTTGTTTTAAGAAATGCATTCACGTGAGAAGTTGTGGGTGGGGGGGAATTGCTCAAATATTTATTTTGGTGGTGGGTAAATGTAGTTGTACCTGATCCCAACACATTCTCACTAAAGCATACTTACCAGAAGTCCACTGGCACACTCTGATAAAAAAAATATGTGCATTGTAAACAAATACGGCTCTGGACAGTCTGCTCACGGTGGTAAGGCGCCGAGTTCCTGACATCTATTGCTACTTGGGGTGTAAGTTCAAATCCCATGGGATGGATTTTTTTCTTTTTATGTGGTATTGTGAAAAGTGCAATCACCTTGAAAATTAAGGTTAGGGGCTCAATTCAATCCAACCTGTATTGCAGTATTTACGCAGTAGCTCTTTTTCCAATGGTCAAATTAATTCACAGGTTGGTCTTGGGTACTGTATAAAAACCTACAACTACTATCAGTGTGACCCCTGGTAGTAATCTTTCACTTTTCAGAATTAGAAGTGTGTGGGCATCGATGAATATTGTAAATATAGGATCAAAATAATATCTGCCCTGTTTGGGATTCAAACTCATATTTTTAACTATGAGCCAACTGCCTTTGCGGACTGCACCATCAATCAGTTATAGCAGATGAGAAAAAAACGAGGTGACATGTCCACCATTGTCATTTATTTCTATGAATATGAACATCATATAATCCTCATAGCCTACACATTTGTTCTTAAAACCACATAGATGTGTATGAAAGGGTAAGCAAAAATGTTGAATTTGGTCATATGCGGAAATGTGCCATACTGATTTCACAATTTTGTGTAACGGCAGTAGTCAAGGAAGCATCATGCAAAATATATTCGCCGTGCTGTCACCTGCTTTTATAGTAAGCCTTGAGGTGGTACCACTCAGCACATCTAGAAGGGAGTGTAGCCTACGAACTAGATTTACTACCAAAAGACCAAAATACACTGACAAGGTGAATCCAGGTGAAAGCTATGATCCCTTGTCGATGTCACTTGTTAAATTCACTTCAATCAGTATAGATGGAGAGGAGACTGGTTAAAGAAGGATTTATTTTACGCCTTGAGACAATTGGGTCATGTATTGTGTATGTGTGTCATTCAGAAGGTGAATGGGAAGGACAAAATATTTAAGTGCCTTTGAACGGGGTGTGGTAGGTGCCAGGCACACCGGTTTGAGTGTCAAGAACTGCACCGCTGCTGGGTTTTTCACGCTCAACAGTTTCCCGTGTGTATCAAGAATGGTCCACCACCCAAAGGACATCCAGCCAACCTGACACAACTGTGTGATGCATTGGAGTCAACACGGGCCAGCATCCCAGTGGAATGCTTTTGACACCTTGTAGAGTCATGCCCCAACGAACTGAGGCTGTTCTGAGGGCAAAGCGGGGTCCAACTCAATATTAAGAAGGTGCCTCTAATGTTTTGTACAGTCTGTGTATATCACTTTTGCAACGAACTGTCAAAATGAGCCAGAATTGAAGTGTGTCAGTATAACTAAGCCTAAAATGTTTTTCCATGAAAGTTACTCTTTAACCTCCTGTATGCTAAATGTTGTGTGCAATAGCTTGGAAAATAAATAAATGTGACTCAATGACACCATGATGATGTTTATTTCCAACATGAGGGCTGTTTTCCCAATACTAATGAGTATCGTGAGACTGGTATTGTCCTGGCCCTAGTATCAATGCTCTATATATATATATATATATATATATATATATGTATAATATATATATATATATGCTATTGTTAAAGTTTGATCCCACTCTGGCAGGAGATGTTGTTTTTATGCCATGCTTTAGGGCTCAAAACAAAGCGCTTGGGACCTCTTTCATTTTAATGGTCAGCAATGCATAAGACAAGTGACATACATTTGGGTGATTTGTCCAAAGGGAAAGTAATGGCTGGAAGTGCATGCTTTTATAAAGAGAGAAGGAATTGGCAGAAGGAAGGAGAGGGAGGTGTGGGGGGGGGAGAACCCAGGCCAAACTCTTCTCCCCACTCCCTTCAAGGATTAGAGTGAAAATGCTTCCCGTTTTGGCCCAATGTGTTCCGCCTCTTTCCACTGCTCCAGTCCCACCACACGCGCTCTCACCAGACATGGGAGTCTCTCACTACTGTGAGTGTTATATGTTGCTCACTGCTTAGCACATCACCTCCAGAATATTCCAATGAAAAGGCGCAAGCGGTAAGTTATGGGGGGTTTTATTAGAGGCTTACATGACAGATTTGGCTGTTTGGGGGTTCCCCCCCATCCCCTCTGCTGTACATGGTGTGTTGTGTAATTATTAGATATTACTTGTTAGATATTACTGCATGGTCTTAGCTAGAAGCACAAGAATTTCGCTACACCCGCAATAACATCTGCTAATCACGTGTATGTGACCAATAAAACTTGATTTGATGGGTAGAAACTAATCTCCGGTTTGCTTGCTGCATGGGTTCTAATTTGGGTTTTGTTGCAAGGCCCCAATTTGCATTCGTCGTTTTTAAAATTTGCCTGCTAGTTAGTATTTTCCATGATATGTAAGGTGTGCTGATGTACTGTAGGCACGGTACTTTCAATGTTATTGTACTTCTACTGCTACCACCATGTGGTTTTCCATTTCATTCTTTCTACATTATTTCCATTGATTTAAAGAAGAATGTGTAACAGGCAAGACATGATCTTAAACTATTCAAAGGTGTTAGACCTAGATAGCAGACTTTTATGCTCTCCAGGAGTTAACCAAATGCATTGGCTTGTGGCTACATTTGCATGAATAGGCCTACATTTAAATTGTTTTCGTAAGAAACGCTGGCTATTTTATTCCTTATAATGCTAGAATGGGCACTTCTCCTGCTCTTTCCATCTGGTCAAAGGGCACCTTGAAGTGAAGATGTTGAGACTTCAGAGGAAAATGGCAGCAGTAGAATATTTGCTGAGTTGTAATTAGTGATGTAGTGTATGGTTTTGTAGCTCCCCCGAGTGGACAGAATACTCCATAACACAGTCCCTCAGTCCCATCCACTTGGAGCACAACCAGATAATTTACAGTCAGTTTTCTTTAGCCTGATGGTCTGTGCTGTTTGTTTAATTCACTCCCAGCTATTGAATACATCTGAGGGGCAGTTGTGTAAAGTACTTAAGTAAAAACACTTTAAAGTACTATTTGAGTAGGGTTTTTTTGGGCATCTGTACCTTACTTTACTATTTATATTTTTGCAAACTTTTACTTCTACATTCCTAAAGAAAATAATGTACTTTTTACTCCATTTTCCCTGACACCCAAAAGTACTCGTTACATTTGGATAGGAAAATTGTCCAATTCACACACATACTTTTACTTTTGATACTTAAGTATATTTTAGCAATTCCATTTACTATTGATACTTAATTATATTTTAAAGCAAATACTTTTACTCAAGTAGTATTTTACTTGGAGGCTTTCTCTCTTACGTGAATCATTATCTATTAAGGTATCTTTACTTTTACTCAAGAATGACATTTCAGTACTTTTTCTACCACTGCTGAGGGGTATACTACAAAGCAAGCTAGGTCTACTCAGTTTTTTTCCCCGCTTCACATTCCAGCTCATTTATGGATAGCCAAGGGCACACTCCAACACTCAGACATAATTTACAAACAATCCGTACTACGACGGTGGATATTGCTCGTCTGCCTGCCACTAACTCTAGCAGGCTTGTAACTGTGCATGCATGTCTGACATGGCTCGTCAAATGCCAAACTCTTCATTGAGACAGTGCTGAAACATCAATCCATGGGCAAGTCACTTTCATTTGAACCGAAAGCGTTTCATTTTTTAGATATCTTTCAAATTCAGCAGGGTATGGTGGAAATATACTTTTAGAAGTGCTGTCTTTTATTGTGTTACTTTGGTGTGGTTATCAATGCACGATCACCCTTTTTTTTCACACTCTTATGATAAAATAATGAAGTAATTTCAAATGCATTTGTCATTACTAAATTGGTAATGTGCTAGTTATTTTAATACATTTGTTTTGCACACAAACACATTTATTAGAAAAGTATTTTATCTGTTGTCTTCCTCAAATGAAGTGGACGATGACTCAATATTTGCGAGAGGGAGGGAATTGGATTTAATTGATCCTCAACTCATGGCTCAGACACTTCATTTAGGATAAATGTAGTTAGCCCTGATTTAGCCTGCCCCGGAGCAGGTTAGATCTAAAAGATTCATTGCCATAGACATTTACCTCGCTAAAAGGTGAGCCACATTCATGGTACCGGTTATCCCAAGTTGAACTCAGTTGACCAAACTTACTTCGCCAACTCAAACTACATTCGTAGTATAGGGCCCTGACTACATTTTCTGGTCAAGCGACCATCTTCTTCAGGCAATTAAAAACGGCTGGACGGACGGACGGGCAAGTAAGTGCCTTTATGAGAACTTAATGTCAATCCCTGTGGGGTTTATTCATTGTTTTCTGTGAGTGAATTGTCTGGTGACGGGCAAACGCACACCTGAGTTGGCAAAGTGCAGGCGGTCGAAACAACACTTTTCCTCTCTGTCTGAATACACCAGACTGGATCTCAACATGTGTTTATGGTTTACAATGTTTTAGGCTACCTCCTGAAACTTGTATGGGCATTGACCACACAGTATCTTTTAACATACCTCTTCCTCCTCTTCTGTTTTCTTCTCTTCTCCTAGTTCCAGGTCTCGCTCCCGCTCCAGATCTCACTCTCCGTCCCACGGCAGGAACTATCCCACCAGAGACTATCAGAACAACCAGGGTTACCAGAGAGGCTACAACCGCGGTTTCCGCAGACCCTTTTACTTCCGCGGTAGAACCCGGGGCTTCTACCCTCGCCGTGGTTACCAGAGAGGAGGGAACAGCTATGGCTACAGAGCCAACAACTGGCGGGGGGGTGGCCACCGGGACGGGCCACACCGCGACCAGGATCACCACGGTCCGCATAGCCCCAGGAGAGGCCGCTCACGCTCCCGCACTCCTAGGAAACGCTCGGGCAGCCGCAGCCACTCACGGTCTCGATACTCTGACCGCTCGTCTTCCAGGGGTTCTCGGTGGTCTCGGGGGCGCCACAGCTCGTCTCGCTCCCGCTCCTCATCCCCGCGGCAACGCCGCAGCAGCCCTAGCTCGGGGAAGCCCGGCTCCAAGGATGTAAAGGACAGGCCTACGCCAGCAGAGGCCAAGGGGGAGAGCGGAGGAGGGGCTGGGGAGCAGGCAGAAGGACAGGCGGGAGAGGCCAGTACTCATGATAAGGATTCTGCTGGGAAATGGCAGGGTCTGAGTGACTATGACACCAGCCCCAAACGCAGCAGTCCTGCTGTTGGTGCCAACCAGGGAAAATCAGAACCCAAAGGGCCGTTGTGGAGAACTATCGGCAGCACTGGCAGTGCTCCCTCCACCAACAGCCCACCGGGCTCCACCAAGGCCGGGCCAACCGCCTCCTTCAGCGGGTTTGGCTTCCTTGGCAAGGAGGATCCCACCAGGGCAGACGATAAGAGTGCCATTTCCTCTGCTTTCAAAAAGTATGTTCCATATTTCCCATTATATTCTGCTACATTTGTCTTTCATCATACCTGTTTTGTTTTGTTTTCTTTAAATTGAGTTTTCCTCATCCCAGTTTGTGATTGTAATTATTATTTTAAAATTGTTCAGTCTGTGCTCAGCTAGAAAGATCCTTGGAAGAATACAGCTAAAACTGTATGCCATAGTCAATGGCAGTCCTCTTCTCATTTCAAATGCAAGTGACAACAATTAAAAAGTCGCTGGCTGTTGTCCTCTGCTATGCATTGAAAGTAGGTTCAGTTGTATGAAATCCCCCTAATTTTGGAGGTGGAGATTAAGTATAATTATTTCAATACCAGACCTATGCTATTGTAAGTGTTACATGTCATTCTGTGGTGTTGTCACCTCTATGGTTGTGCTGTCTTGTTTGTTGATCATCCAATATTTGTACCCCTTGTGACGAAAAGCATTCAAATTTAATCCGTGCCCTGTTACAAAACTGGGATTCTGTAACACAACTAGACATTCTTCTTTGTATAACATGTTGTAAACGTCCATTTACTTCTCTGTCTGATTGTCCAGGTTCTTGGCAGAAAACAAGAGCAAAAAGCAGCAGGCGGCGGCAGAGTGGGAGAATGGCCGGGACAGGGACCAAAGCACCACAGACGGAGACGGCAGAGAGAAAGGCAAGAGCAGGACTAGCAGTGGCCTCTTCAACATAACAGCAGGTTCCTTCAGCTCCAAGGCCGATATGTCCCTGCCCTTCCTGGACAAAGCTGAAGAGGCCTTCCTCAAGTCTCAGGCTGCAGGGAGAGAGAGGGAGAGGGAGGCAGAAGAGGAGGCCAAGCCCAAAGGAGCCACCCTGACAACACGGGACGTGTTTGGGAAGTGGGAAGACGAACCCCATTACTACCCCCCAGGGAAGGACGAGGAGAGACTGAGAGACACGGCCGAAGATGTGGTGGAAGACCTGGAGCACATGGAGGAGGAGCTCTACCGCAGCCGCAAGCAGGCCTCCAAGAAAGAAGAGAAGTCCAAGAAAAAGGAGAAGAAAGACAAGGAGAAGAGCAGTACATCCCCAGCCATAGCAACCGTGGCCCTTAGGGGTTCAGGTAGCAGGGAGAAGGACAGGCCCCTGGCCCTATTCCCCATCTCTAGGGTGGAGTCACCCCTACCCAGGCCCTCTGGAAAGAGGGATGACTTTGAGCTTAGTATCAACTCTTTTGACAAGATGCCCAGGTAAGCAGCATTACCATTATTGTTCATCAACAGACTGCTTGGAGGGTTAATGTTTTCTGAAAATATAATTTTTAACACAGGATAGTTTTTGATCTACCTGAAAGTTAAAAATGTTATGGAACTCATCATGGTCTTGAACAAAACATTTTTGTATCTGCTTGATCCACCTGGTCTCTCTTTCTCAGCTCCTCATCTGGAGGTCTGACCAAGGAGCGTGGTATGTCCAGGGATCTGGTGCATCCCGCTAAGAAAGATCACGGAGAGTTCCGTTCCATCTTCCAGCATATTCAGGCAGCTCAGCTCAGACGCAGCCCCTCGGAGCTTTTTGCGCAGCACATTGTCACCATTGTGCACTACATCAAAGGTAAGGTCTCTTATTGGGGACCATAAAGTGCTGTCTATGAAGCCACAGACACAACAAGGACAGCAGTGGGGTTTAGCTTTGAAATATTCACTAGTTCCATGGACTGTTCAATCACTTGTCCCTTTGTAGGATTTACCAGCCACTCGGATTATTTACCAGCCAAAATATATATTTTCTGCTGAAATGACACTATCTTGGGTTAGCTATAAACATTTTTGATAGGAGCGTTATATCTTCTCTTCCTTAGCAGTTGAAACTCATACATAGAAAAACAACCTAGCTTGTAAACAAAACAATGTAAATAGCCAAGAAACAAGGACAAAGTCTAACTTCAGTAGTCTTTCGCTTCAAGTAAACTTTCATGCCTGTATGCAGCTTTTCTAAAAATGAATCTTTCACTCAGTTCAGCCAGGTAGTGTTGCAGCACAAGGTGGAATGGGCTATATAGGATTTGTAGTTCTTTTACTTTGTGCGATTTTACTATAAATGTGGTTATACTTTTATTTATTCACAAAGGCACGTGAAATGTTTGCACTGTGGAGCCCTGAACACCCGCCAACATGGCTGGTGAAATGGATCTCTTACCCGGTCTAATCTGTTAGAGATGTCCATTGACGAGAAAGACTATATAGATATTGTATCTGTCGTCCATCTGCAGCCCAACATTTCAGCTCTTCAGGCATGACTTTAAGTGAGCGATTTGCCATGTACCAAAGAAAAGCCGCTGAGATGGAATTGATGAAGCCAAGGAAGAGTCCAGAAATCCATAGGTAAGGCAGTCATAACAGTGTCAGCCAGTATTGGTTGCCTTCTTTTCAGATTGCTATGAGTTTACGTTAAGCGTTCAGTATAGCTGCAAAGTTGTGTGTTCAACAAATGAAATACTCTCAAATACTTTGACACTATAGTGTGTTAAGTACATGCTTTGATGAAGCCATATCCAACTCACCTTGTGCCTTTTCCTTTTGTGTTCTCCTCCAGGAGAATCGATGTCTCCCCCAGTGCGTTTAAGAGACACTCTCACCTGCTAGATGAACTGGAGGACTGCAGCTACAAGGTGACCGGCCTTTTTGACATTTGATGTAAAAATATAAGGTGATTGAGACGATCCAAAGCAGCAGTGTTCAGCTTGTGCTTTTCTTTTAAAGGAGATGCATAAGTCTAAATCAAAAGAGCCCAATTTGTGTATTGTAATCCCAAGCGAGCCCCCCAGCCTATGAGATATGGTTATTGAGCGGGTATGTACGTACCCAAGAAAAAGCTAAAAGGAGGTGACTTAAGATGCTGTGTCCAAGCCTCTCATGGGACCCTAAGCAATGCCATCGTAAGTATTTCTCCTCAAACAAGCAACATGTTTTCAAGTTCAGTAAAATGATTTTGTTTTTGAAGGATATCTTAAAAGCATGCTCCTGTTTCCCATGAGTGCGTATATGTCTGTTGATGTGAATGTATGTTACTTGGCCAAGTTACTCCGTTTAATAAAGCCTTAGAAAATGAACTAAGATTACATTAACACACGTGATTGATCTGTTTACTTGAGTACATCAATTCAAAATACTTTGATATAGAGCTTAAGTTATTTGGAAGAAAACATTTCAAGATGGCCTTGGCTCTCTGGAGGGATGCATTTATTGTGCAATCACCAGCAGATGGGGTGCAATACTACAAACACACAGCTTCCTTATTTCACTGCATGTGTTTTTTATTTAATTGTTACTTAATCTTTGATATATATTCATAGGTTGCACCTCAGTCACTGTCACGCCATGCCATTGTTATGAACGTTCTCAAGATGCCCTCGTGATAAGCCCAGTCATTCTGAACGGAGGCTAATGACTGTTTTGTTTAAATTATACGATAGTGGCCTGGAAATTTGACATTGCTAAAGTAGGCAAATATTTTGTAGGCAGCAACTTTGCCAGCATTATCATGCGGTTAAATTTACTTTAGACAGATGGAAATGTCATTATCTTGCAAAGTTTCTCAAAAATAGCTAGCAATGCTAATGTTAGCCTGCTAAAAACTGGTGTTCTTCCCTCAATCTTAGCTAGCTAGCTAATGTTATACTGCATCTAAAGTCAATCTGGTGACATCACAATGATGACCATTTTCTTACTAATTATTTTCCTCCTTTTGAAATGTGATTGTATTTCCAAGACACTTTAATGCACTTTTTAATATATCTCCATCAGCGCTCATTGACAATGCATTGAATAGAATGCTCAGTTGGGCACCAGTTCTAAAATGAATGTTCAAAACAATATTGTGACGAAACGTGCAACCCATGAAATGGAAAGGCATCATTACTTCATTATGTTGCCCACTTCTAAGTTGTGGTCTCGGAAGTGGCAAATAACATAGCCCGCCATTCCATATCTCCACAGGATCAGGGTAAAAAACCTAAAGGTGACCCAATGGACCTGCGTCTGGATATAGAGCGCCGTAAAAGGTTTTCTGGGAAGGAGCCTGGGCAGCATAAACGGGACGGGGTCAAGGGCTCCGGAGGCTCCCGAGGACCTAGCCAAGAGAGGTCCTCAGAGAGATCCGCCAAACACCACAAGAAATCCAAGTAGGCTTATTACAGTTTACTTTAAAATCACCTCCCCATAGTCTCCTCCATCCCTGAATTGTTTATTTCATTGGAATGTGGTTATATAAACTATATGCATGTCATTTTCTCCACCCCAAGGTTTCTTTGCGATTTCATGTTCAGCACTTAAAATATAGATTCAGTTCAAATTGAGTCTAGTTTGTAATTTCCCCTTTTTACCCCTCTTGCTCACAGAAAAAACAAGAAGAAGCGTGATCGCTCTCCATCCTCCTCCTCTTCCTCCTCCTCTCCCTCTCCCTTCAGAGGAGGGTTCAGAGGTAAAGACCACATGATGGGGGAGGAGATGGAGCACATGGACCAGGGCTACAATAAACCTCGCTTCGGGCCCCGGGACTACGGAGGTCCCATGGATAGGGGTCTCTCCCGGGATTATGAGGGCCACATGGAGAGAGGTCCCCCCCGGGATTACGAGGGCCACATGGATAGGGGCCGAGGACGTGGAGGAGGATTTGTAAGTTCTTCTCTCTGTGTGACGTATTCTACTGTTTCACCGAGCCAGCCTACTGTATGGACTGGAGTACACTGTGGAATGACTTTGATTGTCTTGTAATTTTCTATCTTTATAACTTCGCTATAGACTGTGCTTCTCTGCTCTGTTCCTTCCTCCTAATGATGATGATGATAAGGAAAATGAGGAGGATGATGATTCTATTTCACACTTAATCCATACCTGATTACTAAAGGTAAAGTAATACTCATGTGACATTCAGAAACACAATACTCAATGTAGAAGCCTGACTCCTCCTCTCCACAGCCGACTGAGAGCCCCTGATGTTCTCATCCCGCTTACTCGCTCTTTCGCTCTCCATCTCTGATGTATTTGATCTTTACATCGGGACTGCTTTCCTGCAGCTATAATTTTTTTATTCAGGTCCAAGCCCTCAGTCCAAGCCCTCAGTCCAAGCCCTCAGTCCAAGCCCTCAGTCCAAGCCCTCAGTCCAAGCCCTCAGTCCAAGCCCTCAGTCCAAGCCCTCAGTCCAAGCCCTCAGTCCAAGCCCTCAGTCCAAGCCCTCAGTCCAAGCCCTGTGAATATTGGAAATTATAATAGTTGATTGTGCTCAGACTAAGTTTCTCCTAGGTACATATCTAGGATCAGCTTCCCCTCCCTCAATCCTAACCTTAGCCATTAATAGGGGAAATGCTAGATCAGTGTTTATGGGCAACTTCACACTACACCCCCAGTCTGACCCTGTTGGTTTTGGTTTCAGCTCCCCAGAGTGAGAGGAGGTGGAAGGGGCTGGAACAGGGGCAATTACCAAGGAAACAACAACTGCAACCCCCCTCCTAATATGAGCAACGCCCCCCCAGAGCGCCCGCCAGACGAGGAGTGGGACCCAGAGTACACTCCTAAGAGTAGGAAATATTACTTTGTAAGTTTCAGCACTTACTCTTTATTTGAGTATACCATAATTACTTTTTTTGTGTGAGCACTCTGCACAATATCCCTAGTGGATTTGAATCCAAATAGTCTCTCCTAACATTCAGAGCTGATTTTGGTTCTGTTTTTCCCAGATTAGAATATGAAAACATGGTCTTGATTCTGTTTTCATATTGTGATAGGTGATCATCTTTGCTCTTAGTGACATTAATACAAGATGTGTGCATGTTAAATCTGGAATCGGTAGCGGTGAAACTGCCACGTCTGTTTGCGATATTACAACAAAGATGTAGTTTTCCCTCGGACAGCATTGCACACGCGATAGAACATACTCTGCTGTTCTATGATATTTTTTTACCATGATGTAGAATGCTCCTCTGCCCCGTTTCAAAAGAAAACAAAAACAAATGTGCTTGGGGCGACCAGTGGCACTGTTACACCAATGTGGATCTCGGCTTTAATAATGTACATGAATGCATTTTAATTTGCTGATGTTGTCTTGGAATCCTTTTCACTGATCTGACTACTTATTTGGCAGCATGATGACCGAGAGGGAGAGAAGACGTGGCTGGAGAGCCGCGGCAGAGGGGCCTTCCCCCGCAGCAGGGGACGCTTCATCTACCGCAAGGGCGGCAGCAGCCCCAACAAGTGGACTCATGACAAGTTCCAGGGGGATGGGGAGGAGGGGGGCGAGCATGGGGAGGAGCACCACACAGAGATGGACCATAAAGACAACATCCAGTCCGGAGACCCCTCAGCTTCCAAGCTGTAGTAGACCCTCCTCTTCCTTCCTCCAGAGCTTTCTGTTCATCTGTTTGAGGTCATCTGATTATCTGCCGTCATCTCTGTGTAAGCTTGAAGAGTCTAAACTCTGGCTACCTGCCCTGCACCTAGTCAGTCACAGCATCAGAATGTACACGGTTGTTTTCCTATCGTTGACTCAAGCCACTTTCAGTAAGGGTTATATGGGAGAAAATGTTTTAATTTAACTTGAATGAAGGGGCAAGCTACTTTTTTATTTTTAATTACTACCAGTAATTTGTATTTGTTTATGGGTGTTTGATATGTAAAGATGTGCTTTGTTTGTGTTTTTATCTGTATTTGCTTGTTTGTTACGAACAATAGCAGACTGGTTTCCGATCGTCTCCTGTGGGATTTACTACAAACAGGATAAAGGAGTTGGTAAGCTAACTTGCCTACAGTAAATATTATGAAATGAGAAAGTTATTTATTTTTGCAGTCAATTAGACCATGCCCAGATTGAAATAGGCATGGTCTAATTGACTCAACAACCAAAAATGCATTTGTAAGTTTAGCTTTCTTAATGAACCAGAATATCTGTAGTTATTTCTGGTTGGCTAACTCATTGATCTTGCTTTGTAGTACACCCCTCTGGGTCCTCTGAAATGGTTACGTTATTGTAGCTACGTTGATTTAAAGCAAAGTAACTTTCCTCAAGACATAAAAATGACAAATGGATTTGTGCCTTAAAATTGATATTCATAGTGATATGTATTGCTCTTATACTTTCGTCGTACAGCTTTTCTGCTGTACTAGCTAAAGCAAGCCTTTGGCTAAACAGTTGTTTTGGGCAGTGCTAGGTTTTTGATGGTGTTTTGCATGACACTTTGGTCCCATGGGGTGGTACGGTTAGAGTCCAATCTCTACTGTGGGTACTGGGCTCATACTAGAACTGGGCGATGTGGACAAAAATCCATATCACGATAAATTGCCTGAATTGATGCGAGAACGATACATTTCTAACAATTAACATAGTTAATTCTTTTTTTTAAATGATACTTTCAACAACTACTAGTTTGATGGTTGTAGCCATCAATTATCCAATTAACAATCACCCATATTAGCAAACTTTATTTAAAGGTTCACATTTCTCTACTATAGGCTACTTATCGTTTTGAACGATATCAGCAAAATACCTGCGATTTAAATTTCGGTTTATCGTCCCAGCTATTGCTCACATACCAGTATGTCCTGCCACGTTGAGAATTCTCCATCCTACATAAGCATTCTCATTACCACCAATACTTCTGGTCTTCTACTTGTTGAGGAGTTGAGCTTGTTTCTGTGTGGTTTGTTCCCATTGATACTTCCTGTTTTTAAGCATCAAGAGGACTTTCACTGTGTAAAATGAAAGGTCTGCTACAAAAAAAAATATTTTGTTTCACAGCTGACAAATAGCAGGTGTATGTTTGTGCCTGTGTCATATAATTTTAGGTAAATCACTATTTAGATTTTTTTATGAATATAATTATAGGAAAAATAAGTAGTTATGTAACGAACACAATTATTGATATTGAGGACTTTTATATTGGGAGTTTAAATGTTTTAAATATACTGAACAAAAATATAAACGCAACATGTAATGTGTTGGTCCCATGTTTCATGAGCTGAAATAAAAGATCACAATTTTCCATACGTACAAAAGCTTATTTCTCTCATTTTGTGCATAAATGTATTTACAACCCTGTTAGTCAACATTGGTCCTTTGCCAAGATAATCCATCCACCTGACATGTGTGACATATCAAGAAGCTGATTAAACAGCATCATCATTACACAGGTGCCCCTTGTGCTGTGGACTATAAAAGGTCACAACATGTCTCAAGTTTTGAGGGAGTGTACAATTGTCATGCTGACTGCAGGAATGTCCACCAGAGCTGTTGCCAGTGAATGTAATGTTCATTTCTCTACCATAAGCCGCTCCAACGTCGTTTTACAGAATTTGCCAGTACGTCCAACAGGCCTCACAACAGCAGACCACGTGTAACCATGCCAGCCCTGGACCTCCACATCCGGTTTCTTCACCTGCGGGATCATCTGAGACCAGCCACCTGGACAGCTGAAGAAACTGAGGAGTAGTTCTGTCTGTAATAAAGCCATTTTGTGGGGAAAGACTCAGTCTGATTGGCTGGGCCTGGTTCCCCAGTGGGTGGGCCTAAGCCCACCTATGGCTGCGCACCTGCCCAGCCATGTGAAATACATAGATTAGGGCTCAATGAAATGATTTCAATTGACTGATTTCCTTATGAACTGAAACTCAGTCAAATAAGTGAAATTGTTGCGTTTTTATATTTTTGTTCAGTCTAGAATAGCAGTTTGTGGGCTTCATCATTTTCGTTCTTCTGTAATGTTCTACATCAAAAGGTAAACCTATACTATTTAGGTTATGGCACAAGATGACATAAGTATATGTGGCAAATACATACTGTCAAACTATACTTGTTGGTGGAGCACGAATACAGGTGAGTAGATGTCGAGGAGCAGGTTTAGTCAGCAACCGTACAAGACTGCTGCTTTGTGCAGTCTACCCCTAGACTACATTGTGTCCATACTGTATGTGTTGAGCATACTGTAACTGTAGGATTCTATTTGTTTTTACGCTCTTACTCGAAACAGAAGCTGACATCTTTTCTACTGTTCTCTCAGAGATTTTAAGTACTTGTCATTAATTTTCTATAAATATTTTCTCTGGTTCACTTGAATTGTTTTATCATGTACTACTTGCCTTTTCCTTCAGCACTCATTTAAAGTTCACAGAGTTTTCAACATTCTTATCAAATGTCTAATGGAAAGTAATTAGCTCTAAAAGTTGTACACATCCACGGTATTTGTTATATTGCAATTCTTTGGACTTGACAAGATATATTGAAACATGTCTAACTCATTTTAGACATGAGTGCCTGCTTAGGACAATTTGATAAGGACTGCAGGAATTTAGCTGTGGAATTTGGTAATGAGCACATACTCGATATGCGACTGCAGACTAGTTGTGCGCGGGTCAGCTGTTTTTTCACCTGCAATTGCTAATAACCCATCCATCACTAGTGCAGACTGAAGTTACATACCTCAAAAGCAAACACGGGTCACTCACTCAAGCAAAATTCAAGGAATAAATGCCAGCCCAAATGGCACCCTATCCCATAGTGCACCACTTAACCCGAGCCCAAGGTCCTGGTCAAAAGTAGTGCACTATACAAGGTTTTTTTTTATATGGCTGTTGTAACAATCCCCAATTGAAGTAGTAAAATTAACAGGACACTTACTGGCACTGGACATGAACACTCCAGTCATAACAAGCAACCTTTTCATTCAGCAAATAACAGTTTGGGTTTGGAGGGAAAAACTCACTCAGGGAAGCCAAAAACAGAGGATCCCCTGGGACATAGCTGGGATGCACTGGATTTTGCACAAGGGAAGTAGTGCTTTGGTAAGATGTACAGCACAGGTATGTCTAAAATGACACCCTACTCCTTATATAGTGCATTACTTTTGTCCAGAGGCCATGGTCAAAAGTGGTGCACTTGGTAGGAAATAGGGTGCCATTTGGGGCAACAAAAACAGGTATTTTGCATGGGGTCAAATGACCTTTTCATAAGTCCTGAAAAACCTCTTCAGGAGAGAGAGAGAGAGAGAGGCTGCAGGGAGTGTGGAAAGGGAAATTGAGTGTACATCCCAAATGGAATCATTTAGGAGTTTGGTCAAAAGTAGTGCACCATGTAAGGGTGCCATTTATGGATCCATAGTGTTGCTGCTACTGTAACAGAGACTGCTGGGACTGTGGGAAGGAAAACAGGAAGTTACTGGTCAGAGATGGTGGCTAACGAGGGGTTAAAGGATGGGGGATTCTGTTGGGAGACTTGTAGCCGGCTAAGATTAACATGGAGGGTTGGAGCTTGGGGCTCTAACCCTTGTGGAGCAGCCTAACAACCATGTAAGTCAATAAGCAAATGTTAACATACATAAGACAGTGATATTGGTGGTTTCTCTAAGCTGTCTGCATTGTAAATCAATGTGTGAATGTCCAGTGGTCATGAAATTCTACTTTTTATTACCAAAATAAAAAATGTATATGGATACTCATTGAAGTATAAACATAAAAGCGTACATTGTATTGTGCAACACATTTGCCATGGTCATACATTAATGAAAAACATTGAAAATACACCTAGAATGAAAAGATGAAGGTGAATCTGTGCTTGCCCAGTAAAGTCCTACAGTCTCAGAAGTATATAAAGTTATTAGGTCATTGAGTCACTTTAGGTCCTTTAGAGGTAGTGTACCCGTCCGATGGTCCCTGTCCCAGTGGCCATTATATCAGGCTGCCCGTTTCTCCAGATTTCTCTGATGATGCGTTCCCTCTCCTCCAGTTGCCTCGCCCTCTCCAGCTCATCTGCCGACGCAAACACGTTCACGCTCCTCAAAGTACCATTTGATTGGCTGCTGAGGTTGCTCATAGGCACCGTAGTTAATTTAGGGATCTCAACCTCCTCCCCTTCTTCCACATCCACTTTCTCCTGTTCCTCATCTTCTTCACTAGACTTCAGTTGTCTCCTCTCTAGGGAGTGGGGAGTGTTCTTGGTGCGACCATGATGTGTGCTACAGGCGATGCCGGTGACCAGGAGGCACAGGGCCAGGAGCAGGCCAAAACACACACCCATCATGAAGTACAAAGCCAAGCTCTCTGGGTTGGCTAGATGGGTTTAGGAAAAACAGTTTAGATCACTCACTTACATAGCCTTGTGAAAACAGATTGTGTGTGCTTTCAAGATCAGGTTGGTTTTGATGCTATCAGCTACATTGCCAGGGGTTCAGTCAATTCTTCATTTCTTTAAACTAAATACAACAGCATGTGAATTGACTTTAACAATGCCTTGTTTGGTATCAGTTCTTGGCAAATCTCTTCACAAAGGGCCCCTGACTGGTCTTACTGTATAAGCCACTTTCCTTTGGCTGTAATATGAGTGCAGGAAATTAGGAACTTTACACAATATTTGAGAGGTCAAGCATGCAGACACTTTCCCGGTACATGGGGTGTCAAGCCAAAGCTAACAGAACACACAAGTCCCTGGAAAGGATTGTGGTTCTACTCAGAGGTTACAGACCTTTCGGAAAGCTTTCTTAAAGCATCAGAATGAATAAATGGTTGCTTTATCCTAGAATTATAAGAACAAACACGGATGTCTCACCTTTGATGTGAGCATAGCTCGCCATGCTGTTACTTAGCAGCTCCATGTCTTTTCTAATTGGTTCCATTTTGACCTATGTTTGGTTGACACCATCCACCAACAATATTACGAGTTCTTCTGTTTTGACGACTTCTCTGGTCATCACATCTCTAGGTCTCTATGGTGTCAGTTTCGGGCCTGTCTCCAATACAAGGACCTGTAGTTCAAAAATAATTAACATACCGTCAGAACTGCCCCCACAAACAGGAAACAATCAACATTTCCTCTTCTACTATGACGCCAGTGTCATTTCCAATGAGAGGAACGGACTGTCATTTTGGACAGCCAGCACTCAGTGTCTGTCTGAGCTCATTCTCTGGTCCTTAGGAGTCTCATAAGGCTTAGAAGAGAGTGTAACAGAATGCCTCCACCTATTTCCCACCCAACCATCCTCACTACAATTCAATGAGGTGTCAGAGGTCACTGTGATGTACACATTGTGTTCCTGGTAGCATGTCCCTAGTACCCCACAGAGGACACCATAAACACAGAGTCAGTCAGTGTGCTTGCTTAACCACTAATTACTTCGTATTTCTGGTATTTCCGTAGCAGTGGCCCTGCTATTCCTTTCCTGTGTGCTCAGAGTGGGGGGTTCACTTTTCCCACAGAAACACGTGTTTCACATGCATGCTAACAGTCTGTCTGTGTGGAGTCTCACCTCGAGGAGGAGCCAAAGTGAAAGGGAAGGAGAGATCTAAAAGACAAATAACACTATACAGTGTTAGAGAGGTTGAGAGTGAATCTGGGGATTGGGGGAGGGAATAGGACAACAAAGTGTTGATGAAATCCAATGACTGCTGACTGATTGCTCCCTCCCTCATTGCCTGCATGCAATTCAACAACAGCTGAGGCACTGGCAGACTGTTGCTCTTTCGCTGCGTCTTTCCTCTGGGAGTTTAAAATCATGCCAGCTATCATCAGGCCCATCAGGACCCTGTGTTTTCCCACCCTGATCTTTATCCCGCCGACTCTTGGCAGCAGACCCTAACGCTGTTCACTCTCAAAGTACATTTTGCCAATTAAATGGTGGCCGCAATTGGCAGCATTGCTGCTTTGTTGGCCCACAGACTCATGGGAGATGGTGGGACTTGCCGCCTTGCCCCATCAGGGGTTCTCTGCTTATAGTTATCTTTGCTAGATAATTGATTTGACTTTTGGGAGGAAATAGCTCACCAACTTCATCCTCAGTTTTTTTTCAGGCTTTAATGACAAGTGCTGTGAGTAATTTTGTTTGCAGTTCATTTAAAGACAAACAATATTTTCATTTAATTAGGCTTTGCTTGGCCTCGATTTTAATTTCCCAAATCCTACAAATTACCAGGATGGTGTTTCATCACCATGAGTCAGGCAGATTGAAAAGGATCAAGGTTAGGAAGGCTCTTTTTTTAAAAGAGGCACAAAAGCTCTCTTCATTTAAAAAATGCACCAGACACATTTCTGTACTTTTTTGTGTGTTTATAGTCTACTTCTTGGCATCTCAAAATATAATCCCTTTCAAGCACATTCTCCTCCCTGTGCATTCTCCTTCCCCTCCCTCCCTCTCTTTGAATAGCCATGTATACCAATGCACTCCAAGCAGTTTTATCACAAACAACCATACAACTTTATCACAACAAACAAGAAATGTTACCGTCATAAAAGTTTCTCTCAGTCTCAAAATATCTGCATGCTACATACCGGCGGTAACTGGTGTTGGCTCTTTAAGTTACACAGTTCTGGTCAACAAATTCTAAGACAGACAGCATTAACACCTACCAGACAAGTTCAATAACTCCTGAAATTAACTGTAGACGTGCGTGTTTACATACCTCATTAAACCCTCTGCCTTCAGCCCTACACATTTCCTGCTTGGATAAATCAATCAGATTCAAACGATGACATTTTAAACCTTTGAATACCTAAGGGAAATTCTACGGTAACACAGACTCAGATGTTTCACTTTAAAATGTATGCCAAACAAAAACCAATGACTGCAAAGTTAAACAAACCATACAACTATGTACAATGACAAATTTTAACAATTTCCACAGAATTGTACAAAAACACATTTACTTGAAGAACAGTGCAGATGCAAAGTTTGGTAACAGAATGACGGCATCAAAAGCACAAACCTTCATTCTGTTAAAATCTCAATATCACTCTGTTGCCGTAGATTTTCCCGTAAGTATTAATCTTGTCACTGGTGCCTTAAAACAGATATCATCCAACAACACAGTAACTTTAATGGATAAGGTTGTTGTCATAATACAAAAAAACATAGAGATAACAAAACTGCCAAAAGCACATATGGTCTTTAACAACATACATGTGTGGCAGGCTGGGAGACAGTTTAAGTGAGGATGTAGAGGCATTTTGGGTCTCTGCTTCTGTTACTGCTACAGTGCCTATAAAGAGTTTTCTAGATGTGGCATTATGAAGTACAGACATGAATAAGAGTTAATAACAGTCTCTACTAATAAACCTCCATGTCATGTTGTTACTTCCAGAGTACAGGATCACTTTTTTAGGTAAACTCAAAGTGTTTTCCTAAATTGTTAGGAAATCAGTCTCTTCCATAGAAAACATAACATGTAAAAAGGCAAGTGAATACATCCTTATCACTTGTGAGGACATCAACAGTCGGTCCTACATACAGAAATAGTGACAACACCATTCAACAACACAAGTGAACTGAAACCACTCACTCACCTTAATCTTGATAAAGTCAGTTGAATTTGTGGCTTCACAGTTAATCCACAGATCCAACAATGATTCTAAGTCTAGACTGAGCAGCTGTCCATCTCTGTGGAAAGCAAATACTGCCACAGGCTGTGAAAAAAAGTGGAAGAGAACACAGAGGATCTCAGAGGCGTAGAGGAGTAGGAGCAGTTAGTCCCATCGGGCTGTTATACTGCTGGTTAAGATGAGGAAAGATCCAAGGCTCAGGGGTGCTTGACCTGGCCTCTCTGTAAAGCTGAATATAGTCCGTTAGAGAACAGCCTTCACACATGCTGCCTCTCTCCTCAACATCAGCTGTGCTCCACCACCACTGCCTCTCTCCTCAACATCAGCTGTGCTCCACCACCACTGCCTCTCTCCTCAACATCAGCTGTGCTCCACCACCACTGCCTCTCTCCTCAACATCAGCTGTGCTCCACCACCACTGCCTCTCTCCTCAACATCAGCTGTGCTCCACCACCACTGCCTCTCTCCTCAACATCAGCTGTGCTCCACCACCACTGCCTCTCTCCTCAACATCAGCTGTGCTCCACCACCACTGCCTCTCTCCTCAACATCAGCTGTGCTCCACCACCACTGCCTCTCTCCTCAACATCAGCTGTGCTCCACCACCACTGCCTCTACTCAGAGAGCGGGAGGACTGGCCAAACCTGGGCCAAGAGAGGCTGTCAAAGGGAGGTGTTGAGAGAGAAAAGAAAAGAGAGAGAGGAGAGCAAGAGATGAGCTTGATTAGCATTTTCCAAAAAACAGAGAGAAATTAGCTTGATTAGCATTTACCAAAAGTCCCCAAACAACATTAGTTGCATTCCACAGATCTTCATACATACATACTTACACCCAGTCTGAGGAATACTTGTGCTGAAGTCAGTGTCATGTTAACTTGGCCTCTGTGTGTGGGCGGTATCTCCAGCTCTAGGCCATGCCACAGTGAGGAAGCTCTGTTCAGCGTTAACCCAGGAAGGAGGGACTGACTGGGGATTAATTACATTTTTTGTGTTGTGATCTCAGGGGTTACATTCCAAATGGCACCCTATTCCCTATATAGGGAACTACTTTTGACATAAGCCCTATGGGTCCTGGTCAAAAGTAGTGCACTGTGTAGGGTATAG